>NC_082695.1:84707103-84962103 GCF_949987515.2 Delphinus delphis
GAGGTGATCAGTTCAGAGAGAAGGGCTAGTGAACCAGGGCATAAGAGTAGCACTACTAGAATTATTTTTCTTCTTTAAGGAAAAATACATCAAAAAGTTCTTTAATTAGCATTAAATTCAACCAACAAATATTTACTGAATACCTACTATGTCCCAGAGACATGAAGATGAAGAAGACATAGGTAGTGTCCTTAAAGGTTTAAGTATTAAGACCTCTGCTCAGATTTTAAGTTCTCTGAAAAGAAGGCTTATGTCAAATCTTTCAGATCAGAAGCACAATGCTACTTATAAAAAGTAGCTCTTCAAAAGGTATCTGTTGATAATTATGGTGAAAAAGTTATTTTAAGTATTGAGAGTCTTGTGACAAGAATATACAAGCTATCCTAATGAAATATACTGAGCGGCCTAAACAAACAAAAAATTTTGCTGAGACAACAGGGTACATATTCATCTAACCTAGAAAGACCTAAGCTGGCCTCAGGTAAATAAATGCCCTCCAGTTTGACAGGTATGAAATACAGCGCAGATAACTATAGCTGAGATACTGGAGATGGTCACACTTACCGAAGGCTTGGTTATCTTTGACCTGTCATCCTGCAATTAAGAAAAAAAAAGTAAGGTCCATTATGAAAGGAAAAACATCTGTAAAACTACCATTTCCAAAGTACTCGCTTTTACTGAGATTTAAAAAAAAAAATTATTATTCAGTAATTAGCATTTTAGGTTCCATCTAGGTTATCAAATACACAGTTTGATCCATCTGACTGCAAAAATTAATAGCAGATTAAGTGCCTATATATTCAGGGAGCAGCTGAGACCTACTTAGATTCTTCCCTTCTATCCTCTGAAATTCACTTTGAGGTGGGGGGGGGTAGGGTGTGTGTGTGTGTGTAATTTGTGTGGTATCCTCAGTGAATTCCTGCAGTCTCCCAATTATAGGGTTATAATCTACTCCCTAAAGGGTGATCACAGGTGAGGCAGAAATGCTGCAGTCACAGCCTGAAATCCCACCTGCTCTACCCTCACAAGCTTTGGAATGGAAAGAATAAGGACAGGATGGAACATTTTAAGGGAAGGCCTTTCCAATTACCATACAACTATTTCGCTTTGGTGACATATGAAGATAAAGATGAAAATATGTGGATGAATAAACCTTCCTGATAAATGAAGCTTCCTTTCTCAAAGTACCATCTCCCACCACCAAAAAAACCATGTCTCACTCGACGGAAACTGCTCTAAAACAGATTTCCTACCTTCAGGCTTCCCCAAAGAGCCTACTTCAACCTTTCCTTTATTCACAGTCACTACAAGAAGCATCAATTAGATGCAACAGAACTTTTTGTATGGCTGTTTTTCATATGGTTTCTAGGTGTGCTCACTGGGGTTGAGGCTATTTGCTATGTTTTTTTCTTGTTGGAGCCCGCTTCTAGGAGCACCTCCACCCCTTCAGGTTGGCCACTGGTAACGTGCCCAGAGCTGGGGGAGGAGAAAGGAAGGCACTGGCTCTGAGGAGAGGTCCAGGGTCTCTGTAGAGGTGAGAGGGATCTACCTGTCTGCTCCAGATTCCAAGTTTGCACATCTCCAAGTTTGCAGCTATATTCCTGATAACTTTGGTTGACAGATGAGTGAAGTTATAAATGTACATTTTAAAATGCTGCAGAAGGGCCTAAATTCCTATTACAGCCCTGGGTTTACATAAAAGCCAAAACAAGCCTACGTTTCTGCAAAATCAGTCCATGGATTGCCACCAAAGATGATGTTCTCAAAGGTCTCAGGTAGAGTGACAAGGTTGAGGACCATGTGTGGGTTTTACAGAAGGCAGAGTTTATTCATTTAACATAGCTGATTTTTTTTTAATTTCTAAATCATTTTTTAGAATTTAAATATCCTCAAACTAATGAAAGTAGAAAGGAGTTTCTTAAGAAAAATATTCTGGTCAAAGAAGAAAGAAAGACAAAATAACCCTACGCTGGGTCACTACCCCCACCTTCTAAAATCTGCTGCTCAGGGAAACTTCAGAGTCTGAGACGCACCATCCCCAGGACGTGACCCTGGAGTGAGAGGATTCTAAGTGCTGGTGAAAAGTGCAACCAGGGAAATACAAAGAAATTTCTGGTCAATTTATTTCTAAAGTCAGGAGGAACTGTTTTTTGCTTTTCTCCTTTTTAAATTTTGTAATATGCAAGTCTACAGATTCGAGTAAGGTCAACCCACAGCCTTAAAGAGAAACAAGGCCCCCAAAAGGTGCTTACTGGATGCAGCTCTCCAATGATAAACGTTTTGGACAATTCTCGAGCATCTGTAGAGTGTCCGACATCCTCAAAGTTTTCAGTAGCATCACCTCCAGCTTGTTCCCTTAAGACTTCTTCCCCACCAGGGTGCTGTTTGAAGGACAGACAGAAAAATGAGTATGTTTTCCAGGCAAATGAGTTAAAAGGAAGTGGCCAGTTTACTTAACCAAATAGGCTACTCCAGAAGCCACAGATGACAATGTGGCAATATAAACCATTTATAACCTGTGAAAACGATTCCTTTGTATTCAATTTCCTACTTGAAAGTGTAGACAAACTTTCTCCAATAGTAAGACGTTTATTTCCCAGTTACTCACATGACAATAAAACCATTAGGCACACATTTTTCATCCTTTGGGAATGTCCTCTTTGCTTTTCCATAAAGCTCTCAAAATCTCAAAAAGCTTTTCTCAGTCTTTACCCAATCTACATCTTGAACGTATTTCCACACTTATTTAAAAGCCTTCCACTGGGGCACAGAATATGAGTCCACTTAAACATGGGAAGCCGCCCTGGAGGTACAGGCTGTTGACTGGCTCACTCTGAAAGCCAGCTTGAAGCTTCCTGATGCATCTCCAAGGCCGTGGCAATGACAAATGTGGTTTGTTAATTCTCGAACAGTCTGTTTATTCTTAGGCACAGCCTGACAGGCACAGAAGCAACAACGTGGGAGACACAAAATGACTAACTTATGCAGCACCCACAAATTATGCAAATTCACAGATTGTTGTTTCTTCTGTGTGGGTGGCTTCATTCATGAGTTCCTTAACTTTTGGGTCCTGTTAAAGATATGTGACCATAGACAAGTCTCCCAAATTAAATCATTATTTTCCAGTTACAGCCTATCTTCAAAGAAAAATTTCAAATGAGGTTAAAAACATAGATTGGGGCTTCCCTGGTGGCGCAGTGGTTGAGAATCCACCTGCCGATGCAGGGGACATGGGTTCATGCCGCGGTCCAGGAAGATCCCACATGCCGCGGAGCGGCTGGGCCCATGAGCCATGGCCGCTGAGCCTACGAGTCTGGAGCCTGTGCTCTGCAACGGGAGAGGCCACAGCAGTGAGAGGCCCGCGTACCGCAAAAACAAAAAACCAAAACATAGATTGGCCTTTTGTAAACAATCAGAAAATTATACAAGTTTTAAAAATATAGAATTTTGGGACTTCCTTGGTGGAGCAGTGGTTAAGAATCCGCCTTCCAATGCAGCGGACATGGGTTCGAGCCCTGTTCCAGGAAGATCCCACATGCCACGGAGCATCTAAGACTGTGCGCCACAACTACTGAGCCTGCGCTCTAGAGCCCGCACGCCACAACTACTGAGCCCACGCACCACAACTACTGAAGCCTGCGTGCCTAGAGCCCGTGCTCTGCAACAAGAGAAGCCACTGCAATGAGAAGCCCCGCACACCGCAATGAAGAGTAGCCCCCGCTCGCCGCAACTAGAGAAAGCCCGCATGCAGCAATGAAGACCCAACACAGCCAAAAATAAATAAATAAAATAAATTTATTTTTTATATATATATATATATAATTTTATCTTTAAAGTGCTAAACTGAAGAAAGTAAACATTCTACTTCATAGACCGTAACACAATAGTCTTCACCTAAAACAAAAGGACAATTTCTCAACTTAATTTCTCATCAAGCACAGGAAACAAAGAAGTATGTGTCTACATGTATGTATGCACACATGCATTGCATGTGCAAGTGTGTATGCATTATGCGTATGTGTATGCATGCACATATGTAACCATTTATGATTCAGACCCTGCCTAAACCATTTATAAGGCAGTTTTCTTTTTTTTTTTATAAGGCAGTTTTCTAAGGAAAAAATAGAGAATGAGAGAAACATCTTGGGTTATATTGGTTTGAAGGACCACTGTTTAGGAAAAAATATAGAATAAATGAATTGATGCTAAAATACATTTGCTCTACTTTTTAAGATTTTTTTGGATTTTTTTAAACAATTAGTAAGGAAACAAAGCCTAAAAATTGATTTTTGGAGAAAAATAATTCAAGTCTTGGTAAGACAATAAATATGGGACTGGCTTGTTATGTGCAGGGAGAGGCAAACAGAGACACACTGCCAAGGAAATCAAGTCTAAATCATGATGGTGTGGAACTCCGCAATTCGTCTTGTCACTGTCCTCACTTTTGTGACTAAGTTCATGCTGCCGTTTTAATAAGCAACCATCACATTTGAAGACTAAAAGAAATGCTCTTCCTTACCTGCTGGCGCCCGAAAGTGACAAAGAAAGAAAACTGGGAACGCTGCTGTTGGCGCCGTCTTGGTTATTCCCAGAGATGGTCTATGTCTCCCATTTCTTTCCAGAAACTCTCAGAGAACATCCTACTATCTTTGGGGCAGGTTATAGAATTTGGGGTAGCCCAAAGGAAAGGCAAGGCTTTGAAAAAGGAAAGTGATATAAGAACAGGCATGCAAAGCAAAATTATCTGAGGATTTTCTAAAAGATTAAGGAAAAGACCAAAATGCCTAGTTACAGGCAGGCAAGATTAGAGGTAACAAAAAAGAGTCTGACGGGGCTTCGCTGGTGGCACAGTGGTTGAGAGTCTGCCTGCCAATGCAGGGGATACGGGTTCGTGCCCCGGTAAGGGAAGATCCCACATGCCGCGGAGCGGCTGGGCCCGTGAGCCATGGCCGCTGAGCCTGCGCGTCCGGAGCCTGTGCTCCGCAGCTGGAGAGGCCACAACAGTGAGAGGTCCGCGTACCGCCAAAAAAAAAAAAAAAAGAGTCTGAGACAAATTTTGGTGAAGTCTGTATCAGAAATCTGTCCTGGTAAAGGGTCACTCGCTAGGACCTCCACTCATCCCACCGTGTGCTGGCAGTCAGCCGCTGTAGAGCCCAGAGAGAGAGAAAGACTGGAGGGAACGTCAGCGGTGACGGTAGGAGGACCTAGGAAGGACAGAATCGGCGGCAGCCATGGCAAAGCAAGCCATTCCCACTGGAATTGTCCTTCTAACAAAAAATCTCCCATTTTTCCAGAGGAAGATTCCATTTTCCATGTGCATAATTCCCGGTCTGCTTCTGTGAAATCTCTACTTATTATAAGGTCCCCAAGTACCACCTTGCGCTGATAACATATGAGAATCTCCAGATACAAAGTAGGGAATACCAATAAAATAACTGGAAATAGCTTTCATTTTTTACATCTTTTTGTATATAAGGGTTATTTGCAAGCAAATAAACAGGAAATAGATTTTAAAAGATGAAACATTGGCATAATCCATAATTCAGAAGACATCAACTGTCACAATCTCTACCCATTCCTAAGAACACTTTCAGAAACACGTGGTAAATTCTTGTGGTATAAAGAGAATGGTGGCTACCAGGTCCTGGAATTACAACTGGCTTTCTACTGCTCACAGCATAAATGCTTTCAGCGATGCTGGCACAGTGGATCTCTTCTGCTTGAAATGTTTTCTTCACGTGGCTTCCAGTACAACAGGCTCTCCTAGTTTCCCTTCAACTTTATTTCCCCTCCTGATCTTCTCCAAGTCTCAACCCCAGCGCTCAGTCCTTGGCGCTCTCCCATTCCACCTGTACTAGCTCTCCTGGTGATCTTACCTGGTCTCCGACCCAGAATATTACCTGTTCTCTAGCAAGTGCAGTTCATTAGGCTTCCTTTGAGCTCCAGACTTCTCCCACATGCAACAGCCTACTTACCTGTTCACTCAATGTCTAATGAGCATCCTGAACATAACATAACCAAAACTGAACGTTTTACTTTGCCCCCAGATACACTCCTTCCCAGTTTTTCTATTCTCAGTGAATGTTGCCACCATGCATACAGTTGCTGCAGTCAAAAACTAGAAATCAAACTTCATTCCTCTTTCCTTCTCACTGCCATCCATCAGCAAATCCAGCTGGTTATCTTCACAACATATTCAGAAGCTAACCACCTCTCCCCACTTCCAATGCTACCACCTTAAGACCAAACCAGCATCTCCTGAATGGACAACCACAACTGACCCCTAACGGGTCTCCTGCTTCTTCTCCATCCTTCCCACAATCGACTGTGCTTACTCCATCATGCCTGTTACCTGTTTACCTGTTACCTCTCTCGCTTCCACTATGACCAGCTACCCTGGACTAAGCTAACATCTGAGGATTTTCAGAACCCCTACATTTGCCTCTGTGTGGAATGCTCTTCTCCCAAACCTTGATGAGATTTCGTCTGTCCCCTCATTTATCCCTGCTCACATGTCAGCTTTTCAGAGCCCTTTGCTGAGTTGCCCATCCAGAAGGGCCTACCCCGTCCTCACACCACGGTCTCTATCACCTCCCTGCTCTTTCCTTCACAGCACCTAGAACTCCTGAAGCTCTATTTTGTCAATCATTTGTAAGATTCATGAGGACAGAGGCCTTTGTCTGTCTTTCTCATCCCTGCTGCCCAATACCTAGTTCAATGCCTGGCACATGGCAGATACAAAGAAATATTTGTAAGCAAGTTTGGATAAATAAAGGAGATGTGCACGGCTGATTACACATTGGTCTTAGAACTAGTATATACAACTGGTTAAGTGACTGACAACAACTTTCCCATTCCAACTATTCTAGTTCACACCCCTTTCCTTCTCCTGAACTATAATAGTTCTTACCATTCAGAAACCATATAATTTCATATTCAATTTTGTTTAATTCATTTAATTATTATTAAATATTTATGAATACTATGTGCAAAGCATCGCCTGGGACACACAAAAGTACATGAAAAATAGACATAATTTGATCCTGAAAAAGCATACAATTAATTTGAGGTTAAAGAAGAAAAACACAGATATAGTCTCATAGTTTTGACTATTCATGTGTGACCCACGGCAGTGATTGCCACCATTCTCTCTTCCAGGTCACTTATCCATTCTTCTGCCTCAGTTATTCTGCTACTGATTCCTTCTAGTGTATTTTTCATTTCACTTATTGCATTGTTCATCTCTGTTGGTTTGTTAATTCTTCCAGGTGTTTGTTAAACATTTCTTGCATCTTCTCGATCTTTGCCTCCATTCTTTTTCCAAGGTCCTGGATCATCTTCACTATCATTATTCTGCATTCTTTTTCTGGAAGGTTGCCTATCTCCACTTCATTTAGTTGTTTTTCTGGGGTTTTACCTTGTTCCTTCATCTGGGACATAATCCTCTGCCTTTTCATTTTGTCTATCTCTCTGTGATTGTGTCTGCCCTCTGGTGGATGAGGCTATCTAAGAGGCTTGTGCAAGTTTCCTGATGGGAGGGACTGGTGGTGGGTAGAGCTGAAATATGCATGGCATACTTAGGGCAACTGAAGAGACGAGTGTGAATAAAGTAAAACATGTGAGGCTGTGTGATGGCTTACTTCACATGTCAACTTGAGGTGAAACTTGATTTCTGGGAGGTGTTTCTAGATGAGATTAGCATTTGGATCAGTGGACTCAGTGGAGGAGATGGCCCTGCTCAATGTGGGTGGGCACTATCCAATCCATTCAGAGCTTGAATAGAACAAAAGGTGGAGCAAGGAAGAATTCACCTGTTTTCCTGTATCATTATTTGAGTTGGGATATCTCATCTCTCCTTCCCCCACCCTCAGCCTCCCATTGACTCCTCTGGTTCTCAGGCCTTCACACTCAGACAGTCACTCTACTAGCTCTCCTGGGTCTCCAGCTTGCAGATGGCAGACTGGGGGACTTCTCACCCTCCATAATCATGGAAGCCAATTCCTTATAATAAATCTCTTCATACATAAATATATATATGAAATATGTATGAGTATCTCCTATTGGTTCTATTTCTCTGGAGAATCCTAACACAGGTTGGATGGTTAGAAGGACCAAACCATTAGGGCCTTGAGAGCCAGTGTGAAGTGGAAGACACTGAGGATCACTGTGGGTTCCTGAAGAGCAGGGCGACCATGACAAAATGCCGGATGGACCTGTCATGGTTAGAACAGAGAGGCTCAAAATCCAGACAGGGAGAGCACCACTGCAGACATGCAGCAATCTGACCAGCATAGCAGCACAAACCCCTCTCTTTCCCTCTACCGGCCCACAGGCGCCAGCCTTAATAAGAAGCCCCTCTCGGCTTCCTGAAAGTCGGCTGCCCTCCACCTCACCTGTGAGCAAAGCATCCAAAGCATAAAACTCAACTGGAGATCTTAACTCAAAAGGCTAGGCTACATGTTAAAACCCCAGAAGTTCAGAGTCTAAAAGAACCTTCAGAGACCCAACATCCTTAAATTCACGGATGGATAACCGGGGGTACAGAGAAATTAAGCCCAACATCGCACTGACAGTTCATGGAGTAGCAGGACCAGAACACTGGGGTCTGACTTACAGTCCAAACCTCCCCTCTCTTTTTTGAATGGGCAAATTAAATGGCCGTTTTCATGTTTCTGAACACAGTGACTTTAGATGCCTTAAAAATAAAGTTTCTTTGTACATATCTCTTTGGGGACTTTGTTGGGGAATCTCACTTCTAGACCCCAAGAAATGTCATTTGCCCTGCCTTCCTGGGCCTTAATAACTAAGGACAATTCAAAGGATAGACATGCTTCTGTCTCAGGGCTCTGTGTGGCTACAAGGCTGTCCCAATAAAAAACCCAGAAGGGAATGCAGAACCACACTGCAGTATCGCAATACTCATCAGGTCAAAGCCATTCACTTCGAGGGTTTGCTTAACTAGGCAAAAACGAATGATAATAATAGAAAAACCCTTTCTACATAAATGTAATGTTATATGGACCCAAAGTCCACCAGTTCTGGAGTTTTAAATAGGATCTTTCAGTCCAAACACTTAACACTGCCAAAAAACGGTGGCACAAACAAGACTGCATAAACAATGACTAAGCAAAACCAATTTATCTAAAGAGATGATCTTCAATAGTTAAGCCAAAAATGAAAACAACTATTTGGAGTGCAATCAATTTATATAAAATTTAGAAAAAAATAACAAGACGGCCAAATGTTTCCTATCATTTCTAGACACTGTTTCTGATAAGGCAAAGGGTGATGGCCTTGAAGCTGGTTGGGTTCCCCAGACCTCTGTTCTGCTCTGCCCCCCTGTGGACTGGGTGAAGGGGCTGGAACCTGCGTCTGCACCGCCTCGGGGCTTTCTGCACACCTTCTCACTGAACCCTCAAAGCTTAGGGACCAGAGGCTCACAGGCATCATCTGAATTACTTCTCCTCATTTCACTCTGAAAATGATGCAATGAAACATGAAACAAGGCCCATCTTTGCATTCCCGCTGCTGGCTTATGAGACCCACCCGCTCACTCAAACATCTGCCAAGTGCCACGCCAAGCTCTGTTGTTTCCAAGGTGGGTAAGTCATGGCCCTGCCCTCAGGGAATTACACTCCAGTGACATGCAGACAAGTAAGAGCTAAACATAGTAAGCCCCAGGTGCAGAGCCACGGCACAACAGAGGGAGGGATGAGCTCTCCCAGAGCTGGAGGTGAGAAGCGGCCAGGGATGGGTTGCTAAGGAGGGGGTGCTTAGTCCGGTGTAAAAGGTACACTGGTGGTTCACCAGGTGAAAAGGGGTGGGGAAGGGCGTGTTCTATGCAAAGAAAATGGAGAACACAAAGGCCCGGAGGCAGAGACACAATGGCACCCTGGAGGAACTGCAGGCACTGTAAATAACCGGATTTCACATGGATAAAAATGCACTGTTGATCACTTTTTTATTTGTTTTTGTTTGGGGGAGGCAATGAGAAAACAGAATCACGCACATGTCACCTCCCAATTGCTATCAATAACCCTTCCCCATATCACTCGACAAAATGTTAAAGCAGACCCCCCAGCAGTCACGTATTTGGCCATAGCCCCTGCACCTTTGTTGCGGTTTGGTCTCCAGCTGTCTTGGCCTCCACATCCAGGTAGTACTGTGTTACGGAAGAAGCCCAGGTTTGGAAGCAAAGGAAGCTGAATTCAAGATCCAGCTCTGCCACGTCTTAGCAGAGCAACCCAGGAAGGTAGCAGCTCTTCCTGAGCTTCCATTTCTCCATCATTAGATACCTCTCCCACTTAAACTACAGAGATTAGTGATATAACTAGTATAATGCCTGGCATGTAATAGGTGTTCCATCAATATCAATTTCGTTCCCTTTCTTATTCAATACTGCACATTCAATACTGCCAGAAAGAACCTTGCACAGAACCTCACACAGCGCCTGGGCCCTGTAAACTGCTGAGGCCAAGTCCAGCACCAAACCCCAAACCCCAAGGGACCCCTTCTTTCCACCCTGCCCTTCATCTTGAAGAGATTTCTGTGGATTTAATCAACTGGCTTGATCCTACTAAGCCACAGACCCAATGACAAGAGTTAATAGAAACAACACACCATAAGGACAAAGAACATTCGCTACATGAAATCATTCTTAAAGGTCATTAGGATGAGAACAGATAAGCAATGCAGCTGTGAGCTGGTAGCTATCCTGCAGAGTGCTGTTACAGTGTTCTCTCCTTGAAAAGAAAGAGAAGAAAAATCATTCATGGCTACTTTTATTTTATTTTATATATATATATATTTTTTTTTTTTAAATAAATTTATTTTTTTGACTGTTGGGTCTTCATTTCTGTGTGCGGGCTTCCTCTAGTTGTGGCGAGCGGGGGCCACTCTTCATCGCGGTGCGCGGGCCTCTCACTGTCGCGGCCTCTCTTGTTGCGGAGCACAGGCTCCAGACGCGCAGGCTCAGTAGCTGTTGCTCACGGGCCCAGTTGCTCCGCGGCATGTGGGATCTTCCCAGACCAGGGCTCAAACCCGTGTCCCCTGAATTGGCAGGCAGATTCTCAACCACTGCACCACCAGGGAAGCCCCATGGTTACTTTTAGAGTTGAGACAGTAAATGTTTGGCCCCAAATTTACCATGAATCAAAGATAATTTTGCATTTAGTCAGTGTGCCCTGACCAATATTTTTAATTCTACCATCACTAAACTTACATCATTAGGTTAAATAAGTGAGTTCACTGGAGACGTAACAACTCCTGGGATCTCTGAAGGGAAGAGTAAGTCCCAGACTGAGAAGTAATGACCCTGGGGTAGAGGAAGGGGCAGGGACAGGTCTGCCTCCGAGGGACAAGAGCAGGGGACACCGAGGACAGGAGAGTTAGAGCACGCACCGCTTGCCTTGTGACCCAGCTCAACCTAACGCTCCTCATAAGAACAAGCAAAGCCACCAAAATTGAGGGCCCAGTGGAAGATGGGTTATGATCTAAGAGGGGCTATTCCTCTATCTACGCTAGGATCCATCTTGAGTTGGAATGGCCAAAAGATGAGAGGACAGGACAGGCTACAGTTGAGACTGAAAAGGAGGATTGAGGGTGGAACCAGTCCTCCTCAATACCAAATCATTAGGCCTATTTTTCCTTTTATATCTAGTGTTAAGAATAAAAAAAATTGGCTAAAACAGGCAACTGGAGGCAGGAGAGAAATAAAACAAGCTGTCAGGAAATTATCCACGCTGGCCCAACAGCCATTCTGCATCGATTTTCTAATATTTTACACTTGTAAACTTTCACTTATTCATTCAATAAATAACTATTTATTGAGTCTTTTCTATGTGCCAGCATTGTTCCAGTTGCTGGGATACTTCCTGCATTCACAGAGTCTACATTCCAGTGGAGGGAGACAGATAAGCAGTAAACGTGAGAAATAGGTTACATGGCATGTCAGAAGGTGACATATGCTACAGGAAAAAGAAACACCAG
Source organism: Delphinus delphis (assembly GCF_949987515.2). NCBI lineage: Eukaryota > Metazoa > Chordata > Mammalia > Artiodactyla > Delphinidae > Delphinus > Delphinus delphis. Next base: position 84,719,092 of record NC_082695.1, read on the forward strand.
AGCAGGGTGGTGGGCCCAGAATGCAGGGGCCGGGGGGTGACCAGTTGTAAACGGGGTTCAGGAGAGGCCTCGTTGAGACAGCGAAGGAGTGAGCATGCTGCTATCTGGGGGATAACCTTCCAGCGCAAAGGGTTATATGGTGGAAGGCTTCCTGGCACGTTCATAGAAGAGCAAGGGTATCAGCATGCATGACGCAGTACGTGCCAGAAGGCGGTGGGACCTTGTAGCTGCCTTACAGGCTTGGCTTTAACCACAAAAGAGAGGGAGCTGATGAATGTGTTTTTTGTTTTAACTCTTTATATTGAAAATAGCTGCAGAGAGGTGCCATGTGCCCATCGCTCAGATTCCTTCAATGGGCAACATTTTCCATAACTGTAATGCATCGTCAAAACCAGCAAATATCTTAAATAGGGGTCACTAGACTGACTTAGAGTTGTTGTGTGCACTTGTGTGTCTGTCTGGTGTATCTCTGTGTCCTGGTCTGTGGCACTTTCCCACATGCAGGTTCACAGAACACAGGACCATTCTGTCACCACAAAGGCGCTCCCCCTCCTGCCCCTTTGCAGTCCCCCTCCCCCACCACCTATCATCTGTTCTTCACTTCTGTGACCTCGTCATTCTGAGAATGTCACAGAAATGGAAGCACACTGTGTGCAATCTTTTGAGACTGTCTTTTTTCACTTAGCGTAATACCCTTGACACCCAGTCAGGTTGCTTTATTCCCTTTTTACTACTGAGTTGTCTTCCCTCTATGCATGTACCAGTCTCACCAGGGACCCACTGAGGAACATGTTGAGTTGTTTCCAGTTCGGGGCTTTACAAATAAAGCTGCCAGCCCAACAGCCACTCTGTATCAATTGTCTGATATTGTTTACACTTACAAACTTTTATTCATTCAATCAATCAATATTGAGTCCTCTCTCTGTGCCAGCATTGTTCTAGTTGCTGGGATTTGCGTACAGGCTTTTATGTGGACATAAACTTTCATTTCTCTAGGACAAATGTCAAGGAGTGCTACTGCTGGGTCATACGGTAAGTCTATGTTTAGCTTTTTAGAACAGGTCGATTGATTTCCAGAGTGTCTGTACCATTCTGCATTCTCACCAGCAATGCATGACCAATTCAGCATTTCTACATCCTCACCAGAATTTGGGTTATCAGTAATTTTTATTCTAACAAGTATGTTATAGTATCTCACTGTGGTTTTAATTTGCACTTCCTTAGCAGCTAATGATGTTGGACATCTTTTCATGTATTCATTTGCCATTCATATATCTTCTTGGAGGAAATGTCTATTCAAGTCTTTTTCCCATTTTCTATTTGGATTATTTGTTTCCTTATTGTTGAGATTAGAAAATTCTTTATTATTCTGGATATAAGTCCTTTGTCAGATATGAGATTAGAAAAAGTTTTCTCCTAGTCAATGGCCCCGTCATTTCATTCTATTAACAGGATCTTTTAAAGAACAGAGTTTTTAATTTTTATGAAGTCCAATTTATCCACTTTTTCTTATATGGATCATGCTTCTGCTGTTGTGTCTAAGAACTTTGCCTAATCCTAAGTCTCTTCAAAATCTTAAAATTTTATATTTAGATCTATGATCTACTTGGGGTTAATTTTTATATAAAGTGTGAGGTTTGGGTCAAGATTTATATTTTTGACTACTGTTGTCCAATTGTTCCAGAACCATTTGTTGAAAAGGCTGTCCTTCCTCCATCAAATTGCTTTTGCATCTCTGTCAAAAGTCAGAAGTATCTGCATGGGTCTACTTCTGGTTTCTCTACTCTGTTCCATTGATCTACGTATACGTCTCTTTGCCAGGACCACGCTTTCTTGATTACTGCAGCTATATCCAAAGTCTTAAATTGGGTGGTGTCATTAGCCACTGAAGGGTTTGAATAGGAAAGTGATAGGATCTGACATCTTAAAATAGCACTCTACTACCAAAAATACACAGTCAGGGGTGAGGGTCACCAGGCTGGAGGTGATGGTGCTTGGAGCAGGGAGCCGGCATAGAGGGGGAAAGATTAGTTGGATTCTGACTCCTTTATAAAAGTTGAGCCCACAGAATGTTCTGGGGAATTCAGTGTGGGTGTGAGAGAGACAGAAGGATCAGACATGACCCCAGGGTTTTCGACCTGAGCAAATGGATGGAAGTGTCATCACTGAGATACGGAAGGTGGCAGCAAGATGTGTGAGGGAAGGTCAGTTCAGTCTTCAACACGTTGTGTCTGAGAGGCATGTTAGAGATCTGAGTGGAGATGCGAAGTGAGTTGCGGATACGAGAATCCTGAGTGTAGGAGAGACATCTTTGTGACCTGGAGATAGAAATCCACGAGCTGTCAGCACATTTAAAGTTGTGACACTGGATGAGACGGCTGAGGGAAAGTGGAAAACACTGGGCCCCGGGACCTCCGACACTGCAGGATGAGACAGAACATCCCCCTTTCTGGTAGAAGACATTGGGCGGCGACCTGAAGAGGGTGGTGAAAGGAGGGCACACCAAGCAGAAGGAAAACTGCACAAAGGTCTTAAGGCAGAAACAAGCCTGACTTGTTAGGGACACAGAAAGGTGTGGAGGGCAAGGCAACAGTGTTACCAGCTGAGGTGGGAGAGGAAGGAAGGGGCCAGATCACGCAGAGTTTGTTACACCGGGAGAGAGGCGGCATTTTATTCTAAATGCATTGGGAAGCCATGGAAAGGGACTAAGCAGAGAAATGACAGTCTGTTTCTACAAAATGAAGTTTTTTATGTTCTTCTAGAAATCACATTCTTTAACACAATAACAATATACATTACCTGAACTGAAAACTCATAAATCAACAACCAATGTGATGGAACCACTGAAATCCTGAAGACTATGTCAGGAAAGGGGCTCTGAAGAGGAAGACAGTTTAACAACTAGAGCCACAAGAAAGGAAGGTGAAGACGGACGACGGTGTGAAGGAAGGAGGGAGAGACCCTTCCTGAGGCCCCCAGGAACCACGTGTAAGTGAGACGGGGACTTTGGCAGACAAGCAAACACAGTACCACCCACAGCTCAGAGGGCAGGACCGAAATCAGCGAGGGGGTGGGAAGGAGAGGGCAGGGGATTAGCTAAATCCACAGAAGGATTTCATCAGAGCAGTAACCTCATCAGATTTCCATTCAGAACAAGCCCTTCCAGGCCAGTTATTTAAGAGGCCTTTAGAAAACAACATTTAACCTCTGCACGCATGCCCAACAATCTCTTTCTTGAATGAAATAATACAGATTCTTAAAATCATGCAGATGTCATCTGTGTTAGGAACAAATGGCATCCTTGAAGACTCCTTCAGAACTTTCTCTACTTAAAAACTCCCCATGGGCAACTGGAATGGCTGTTTTCTCCACCTTCTAGAAGGCAACACAGTAAAACGACAGCAGATGGAAAGAAAAGCACATTTTAGCCCTTTGACCTTCCAAAGGTTTTCTTTTCATTCTTTCACAACTTCCCTTTACTTTCTCCCTGGTTCCTATGGAGAACCCTGGATATGGGGGTTGGGGGGAAATCTCAAAGCAAATAACAGCAGCTGTGTACCAACTGGATGTCTGTTTTCTTTTAAAGCTGTACTAGTTATCTTAGGTCCCCTGCCCTAGTCACAGAGTTAGTGTTTTCCACTTTCCCTCGGCCATCTCATCCAGTGTCACAACTTTAAATGTGCTCACAGCTCCTGGATTTTTTCAACATATAAATTCTCACATTCACCATTGTGAGATGAGGCTCTGACGGCTATTTACCCAAGATGCCTGAACCACCTTTACCACCAAGGATCCCTTTACATTTTCCTCCTATGGATTTCATATTTTCTGAGGTTTATTTACCAAACTATGTATGTTAAATAGTAATAACTTTTCCATTTCACACTCATCAAAGACATATTTGCAACTGCAGCTTTATAGTAGTATAAGATTCAGGATATTATCAAACTTCCTTGAAAAAAACAAAGGCACTTGGGATTTTAGCACTAAATATGACAGTCCTACCAACAGTAAAGATGTAGGGTCCTCTGTGTTTTTCAAAATTAAGGACACTGAGTTTCAAGCACCCACACTCTCCTCCTGGCTCCCCAGGGCACTGAGGTCCCCCAGGCTTGGAACCACTCGTCTCTGCAAAGCAGGCAGCCATGTTCAAGGAAAACAACAAAAAGTAAGTCCTTAAAACAAAACCTGCTACAGAGAATACTGCCTAAGACTCAAAAGGCAAAAGTGAGTCAGAAGCCAACAGCTTTGTAAGGCAGAATGCTGTTAAAGAACATCTAAGATGCAGATACAGAGCATCAGAATCCCAAGATCACCAGAAAAAGTTCTACAGAAACAAGTTTCCATTTTGATCATGTAAAGGAGGACAACTTGACACAAAATATTATGCTTTATAGTATTTTTCAGGAAGGTGTCTATTTCACAAATTAAACATGTAAAGACTTGAACTGAAAGCAAGTTAATATTACTGCCATCAATTATGTGATATTTTCTTCTCATGTTCCACAGCACTCATAAGACCTGAATAAATGCTACTGCCCAACTCACAGAAAGGGAAAAGCAAACCATTTTTCTCCCTGGCCCCAAATGCCTGCATTTTCATTAAAAGTTCTACAGTCGTTAACCCTGCTAATGATATAATCAGAAATGACAAGACTCAAATTCACAAATATAAGTTCAAAAACTATAACTCAGAATTGAAAAACAAAACCCACCTACTTCAAAATACGGAGGCAGGGACTTCCCTGGTGGCACAGTGGTTAAGAATCCGCCTTCCAATGCAGGGGAAACAGGTTCGATCCCTGGTCCGGGAAGATCCCACATGCCAGAGGGCAACTAAGCCCGTGCGCCACAATTAGTGAGCCTGCACTCTAGAGCCCACGAGCCACAACTACTGAGCCCACATGCCACAACTACTGAAGCCCACGCGCCTAGAGCCCGTGCTCCACAACAAGAGAAGCCACCGCAATGAGAAGCCCGCACAGCGCAATGAAGAGTAGCCCCCGCTTGCCACAACTAGAGAAAGCCCGCGCACAGCAACAAAGACCCAACGCAGCCAAAAATAAATAAATAAAATAAATAAATTTTCAAAAAATACGTAGGCAACAAGGCTCATAATCTTATAGATCAGTATCAGATAGTAACTGAACACCTGCTGCTATTGAGATTGCCAGTAATAAGGAGCCAATCTTCCCTCTCAGGTGTCTACCCTTCTCTGGAAAACAAAACAGCTTTATAAGGCTATTATTTCAGGAGATGGAGCTCACTGCACAACTTAGAAACTTCACTTGTGTTCTTGCCCAGAAGGTATAATTTTTATAATGCTCTCCTGTTTCAACATCACCTGCCAGATTTTCACCTTCACCTAAAATCTCATGTTAGCACTCAGCTGCATATGGTGCTACAGAAAGAAAGCCACACCCCATGCTGACCTGTACAGGTATAGGAGTTTGCATTTACTGTGAAGACCATACACCTGCCATTGTGTTATATGTTTAACCAGCATTATTTTGTTTCTTATCATAACCCCTCAAAGTTGGCACTATTGTCATCCTCCCATTTTACGTTAAATAAGGCATATGAGGCATAGAGAGCGTAGGCACAGACTAGGACCCCCTTCCATCCATCACAGTATATACTGTCTCAACATGAATACAGACATGCATATAGATCTATGATATATACGGAGATCTAGCCCATAATGAAAGTTCACTATTTAGAGGTAGGAAGGCAAAAAACAAACAAAAAACTTCTTTCATATTTGGGTAAGTTAGGGAAAGTAGAATCTTCTTTAGTTACCACGCAAAGCCTTCATGAATTTCTGGAGCTTTTAAATGATGGAAGAAAGGGGGCAGGGCAAGGGGGGAGAAACATATCTTCTGGGCTCCTTTCTCTGTTTCAAGAGAAGGGATGAGATAAATAGCACTGCCCTAACAACGGAACAGGAGGAATCTAGGAGGAAGTGAAAATTCTGGCAGAGCGCCCTGCAGGTCTGTGAAGGAGATGTTGAAGATGCAGTAAGCCACTGGCAGGGAATCCTAGGATGGCTAAGCTGGGGCAGGAAGCCAAAGCCTAGGACACTGCATTAATCAGAGATGGTCACAAAAAGTGAAAACAGACAGTGAAAACAGTAAATAGAACATATGTCCCCTAAAAGTAGAATCAGATGCTCTGGGAAGGCTGGCACCGCCGATGACCAGCTAGAACAGGCTGCAGGAGCCTCCTCCTCGCTGCATACCTTCATCCTTCTGATCGGTCCCATTTCACAATGTCAGCCACTGTCCTGTTCTACCTTAATCCAGACCAGCTCTGGGAGCCGGTCTGTCACCGCCGATGTTAGGCCCTACTCACCAGAGTCGATGCCTGACGCCTCACACGGCCACGCCGGGTCCACTCCCCACCGCTGAACTAGACTCTGGCTGATACAGCACAGCTTTGTGTGTAATCCCTGCCCATGCATTGTTTTCTGTGTTATTCCTGCTTCCTCAAACGGAAACTTCGGAGAATAGAACTGATATCTCTTCCTCTCGAGTTCCACAGTCTCCACTATAAGAACTCAGCAGATACAGGATCACTGATCAAAAGGAAGGGCGTGAGTGAGTACCAGAGAGCAGTGGTGTCACAGATAGGCTATTCTGGGGAGTTTCTACCAAGAAGCAATTAAGAAAAGTTTAGTTTATAGGAACCGCTGTAAACTTGTTTTTATGTATCTCACTATAAACAGTAGTTTTGAGTTATCTTGCTATAAGTATTAGTTATCAAATATTAGTGATAAACTCGACTCATCCCATTTTTCTTGAGAGATGTTCTCCCCAAGCTACTTTTAAAGAAAGAGTATTGAAAACTGAGTGAAAAATAAAGGAATTTGCTGTCAGCTAATTCACCCATTGAACAGCTGGTTTGCATCTCTTCCCGTTTCGCTTAGAAAACCTTGTGCAATTCCTTTTCTGCCTCATAAGAATGAAATGTAAATGGTTTTTAGTAAAGCTTAATCATCTTCTCTTCCTTATCTCCTGAGAAATGTATCCATAAAAGTTATGCAAAATATATCTTAGGGCAGTGATTCTTGACTAGCAGTGACTTTGTTGTCCCCAAGGGGACATTTGGTAATAGTTGGAGACATTTTTGGTTGTCACAACGGGGGGAGGGTGTGATACTGGCATCTGGTGGGGGGAGACCATGGAGGCCCCCTGTACAACACAATGAATAGGACAGACCCCCACAAAAAAGAAAGAAAAAAATGGCAAAGCTTCATAACATAAAATATTCTATTATTTTATAAATGCTATTCTTTTTTATAGACACAAATAAAGAAAGCACACAATGGATCTTAAAATTCTACAATTACATATACCATGGGAAGGGGGAAGGAACAGTTTTAAGCAGACATCTGGTATCAATTAGACCTGACCTTATGATGCAGGATTACTAGTTCAAGAATCTCTAATAGCAAATAAGCTCTGTAGCTCAGCAGAAGGAACAGGACAGATCAGATCTGACCCCCTACTATAAACCACTCTTAACCAGATCAGGACACTATTTTATCTTCTGGCACATCACCTGAGGACAATTTAACAGTAATATATCTTACTAATAACCATCAACTTCAATCTTTAAAAAAATTTTTTTTTTAAAACATTCTCTACAAAACCAATGTCCTTTGATATAAATTGTGATCCAGCTCAGACCAGGCCTCTATCTTCATTTTCCTCACAAACTATGTAGAAAATTCCCATCACTAAGCATTCCTGTCTATTGTCTGGGGAAATGAAGGAGAGTAAGTGTTACATGAAGATTTATGACTGAAACTCCCCCACAGTGATATAACACAGCCAGAGGCAGCAAAGAAAAACTCCTTAGAATTTATTGCAAAAATTATAATCAACGCAAAGAATCTCATCAAAGAAATGTTTTCCTCAAAGTTAAGCAAAGTTACTTTACAATTCCCAAAGCTGCTTAAGGATGAAGTCGCACTGGCATTTTTCACTTCTCTGTCCCTCCCCCTTGCTCCTCATCAAAGCCACACACATACCCCCACGCTCACTCGCAGGAGTCGACTACTGTACCTCACCGAAGTCGTCACTGGATACCTTAAATATCACTGGGCGCCCTCTAGGTGAACAGCGGGTGGGTGGGCGTGGATGGTGGGGTGGGCTTGTGGATGCCAGGGGGAGAGCCGGCGCAGACCACACCTGGACCTCCGAACTCAAGGTCCCCTCTTGTGGGATCCCACAGCTCTCAAGGTGGGTGGTCTCCAACCGGCTCCAATTAGGAATCCACTCCAGGAATAATAAGTGGGACGACCCCTGTCCTAGATGAAGACCTGGTCTATGCACACTCAAGGATAAAAAGGATCTTCAAAAATCCTTCCGTAGTTGCGCTCTCTCTTAGGAAGACAGCTCCAGATGAGATTTTGTTTCCCACGAAGTGCGAAGTGGTGCTCTCCTACATGCCCGCGAAGGGTCTCAGGAGACAGTTTCTGCCCTACAAGGGCTGCTAAATTGGTTCACCTGGTCGCGGCAGTGGCTTATGCACCTCCAGGTGTGAACACGCGGGCGCGCAGCCTCAGGTGTACAAACTCGGGGTCCGCTCCCAGGTGTACAGACTCAGGGGGTGCACACACAAGTATGCAGACGCGGGGAGCAGCTCCCAGGTGTGCAAAGCCGGGTGCGCACGCACTGGTTAACACACTCAGGTGCGCACATAGAGCCGGGCAGGTCAATCCCACCACGCTGCGAACGACAAGTCTCGACAGGGAACCCCCAAACTCCAGTCGGCATCCTGCCTCCACCAACTCACCTCCTCCAAAAATTTGGTCAAATCGTACACCTTGTAATGCAGGATCAACCAGGTGCTCTTGCTGTGGTTGTGCTTCTGGATCTCTTCCAGGGTATAGTACTTCACGGCTTTGTCGGACTCCTCTGCCATTTCGGAACGCGGCGAGCCTCAGGCCCTAAAACTAGCAGCGCAGCCGGGCGGAGTTCAACCGGCGTCTCCGCTAACTTACCCCGGGACATTCCCCACGGCGCTACTCAGCGCCTGGGCAGGGAGGCAGGCACTGTGGTGGGGGTGGGGGGGGGGGAGGCCGAAGCAAGGCCTCCGATGATTGGCCAAAATTCGTGTCACTCAAGGATCCCGCCCTCGGCCGACACTCCACCAACTCCAACGGGCCGCGCCCAGTTCGCGAGTGTTGATTGGCTGCAGAAGGTGCCCTTCACAGTCACAGCTGTACGAGCACGCGGAGGGCGGGGCTCCCTTCGTGTCTGCGCAGAAGGCGGTGGAGCGGAGATCGGGCGCCAAGGCTTGAGCCCTCGGGTGTGGGTGTTCGTGGCGGACAAGGCGAGGTGGCCGACGAGGGAGGGTCCGACGGGGCGGGCGCAGAGTCCATCTTGTGTAGGGCAGCGACCCCACATCAAAATCGCCGCGATTTCGCAATCAGGTCAGATCAGGCAGAGCTGGGCGTTAATTTGTAACAAAGTCGTTCCGCTGCGAGTGTCGAGGTGGACTGTTAGTGTGAGAGGAGATGTAAACGAGCCTCGTGGACGGTAAAAGACGCAGCTACCTCATGTAGCCTCGACAAAACAAGTGTGTTGCCCAGAACAGTGCTCTGTAATTTCCCGACCCATCCCCAGAACTGCCCCATTCTCACAGGATAAACAAACCCAGGGAAATTGTTCTATAAAAGCAAAAACGTCCTAATGTGCGTAGGACATATGTCGCTCTGAAGTTATTCGCTGTTGACCCTGACTAGGCGAGTACTTGTATTAGTGTCTCCTGTCTATTCTCAACAGTATATTGTTTAAGGTAAATCCTAAATAATTGATTGCTCTTGGAATAGAGTCTGGAACAGTACCTCCCCAGCTGGGCACCGATAGGAAGATTTACAAATGTTCTATTTTAAAAAGGCGGGGGAGAGAATTCCAGCATATTAAAAAGTCGTCTGATATTTATTAAGGTCTTTTTCGGCAATGGTATTTAATTCCAAAAAGAACTACACAATAGGTTACACATGTAGGTCATCCTCCCATAAACTAAGCACAGTTCTTCCACACTAGTTGCTGATGAATGTTAGCTTCCTGTCCCCCTGCTTACCTCTTCCATAGGAATGCAAGGCCATGGAAGACATTTTTCCAAACATTCCAAATAGTCTTTAGCCTTTTCATATGATGGAATACATTGATTTTCAAATACTGCACTAGCTTTGCATCTCTGAAATAAACCCCACTTGCTTACGATGTATAATTTTTTTATTTGCTTTTTTAAAAAACTGAAGTATAGTTAATATACAATGTTGTGTTAGTTTCTGATGTACAGCAAAGTGATTCAGTTATACATACATATATATGTTTTTCATATTCTTTTCTGTTATAGTGTATTACAAGATATTGAATATAGTTCCCTGTGTTATACAGTAGGATTTTGTTGTTTATCTATTTTATATATATATATATAGTTTGTATCTGCTAATCCCAAACTCCTAATTTATCCCACCCCCTTTCCCCTTTGGTAACCATAAATTTGTTTTCTATGTCTGTGAGTCTGCTTCTGTTTTGTAAATATGTTCATTTGTATCATATTTTAGAGTCCATATATAGATGATATTTGTCTTTCTCTGACTTCATTTAGTATGTTAATCTCTAGGTCCATCCATATTGCTGTGTCATAATTTCATTCTATTTTACAGCTGAGTAGTATTCCACTGTACATATGTGTGAGTGTATATATATACACATATACCACATCTTCTTTATTCATTCATCTGTCAATGGACATTTAGGTTGATTCCATGTCTTGGCTATTGTAAATAGTGCTGCTATGAATATTGATTGGGGTGTATGTCTCTTTTTGAATTAGAGTTTTCTCTGGATATATGCCCAGCAGGACTACAAGATCATATGGTAACTCTAGTTTTTTTAAGGAACCTCCATACTGTTCTCCATAATGGCTGCATCAATTTACATTCCCATGGTGTAGGAGGGTTCCATTTTCTCCACACCGTCTCCAGCATTTATTATTTGTAGACTTATTTGTATTGTTTCTGACCTGTGTGAGGTGATAGCTCATTGTAGTTTTGATTTGCATTTCTCTAATAATTAGAAATGTTAAGCATCTTTTCATGTGCTTATTATCCATCTCTATGTTGCAGAAATATCTATTTAGGTCTTCTGCCCATTTTTTGATTGGGTTGTTTGCTTTTTTGTTATTGAGTTGTATGAGCTGTTTGTATACTTTGGAAATTAATCCCTTGCTGGTCACATTGTTTGCAAATATTTTCTCCCATTCTGTGGGTTGTCTTTTCATTTTATTTATGGTTTCCTTTGCTATGCAAAAGTTTGTAAGTTTGATTAGGTCCCATTTGTTTATTTTTGCTTTTATTTCTGTTGCCTTGGGAGACTAACCTAAGAAAACATTGCTACAATTTATGTCAGAGAATGTTTTGCCTATGCTCCCTTCTAGGAGGTTTATAATGTCATGGTTTATATTCAAGTCTTTAAGCCATTTTGAGTTCACTTTTGTGTATGGTGTGAGGGAGTATTCTAACTGCATTGCTTTACATGCGGCTGTCCAGCTTTCCCAACACCACCTGCTGAAAAGATATGTAATTTTTATGTATTGCTGAATTATATTTTGTTAAGAGATTTCCTATCCATATTTATGAGAGATATTGGTGTGTAGTTTTCATTTTATGCATTGTATTTGTCTGGCTTGGCTATCAGAGTAATACTGGCTTCACAGAATGAGTTGTGAAGTATTCCCTTTTCTTCTATTTTTCTGGAAGAGAACGTGTAGAATTGGTGTTACTCTTCTTTAAAAACTTGATAGAATTCTCCAGTGAAATCATATGGGCTGGCAGATGTATTTTTCAGGAAGTTTTAAACTATGAGTTTAATTTCCATAACAGTTATAAGACTATTCAGATCTGTTTCATACTGGGTGAATTGTGGTAGTCTGTACTTTTCGAGGAATTGGTCCACTTCATCTTAATTGTCAAATCTATGTATAGAGTTGTTCATAGTTGTCCCTTATTATCTTTTGATGTCTGCAATGTCTGCAGTGATATCCTCTGTTTAATTCCTGGTAGTAGTAATTTGACCACTCTTCTTGTTGTTATTGTTGTCAGCCTTGCTAGAAGTTTGTCAGTTTTATTGATTTTTTCAAAGAGCTAGCTTTCTGTCTCTGATTTTCTCTACTGTTTTTCCTTTTTTTTTTAAAATATCACTGATTTCTGCTCTTTATTGAGTCCTTCTTTCTGCTTGCTTTGGGTTTCTTTCTTTTTTTTTTTTTGTCCTAGTCTCTTGGGGTGAGAGTTTAGATTATTGAATTGAGACTTTTCCTCTTTCCAAATGCATGCATTTAGTGTTATAACTTTCTTAAATGCTTTAAAAATAGTAAACCAGGGACTTCCCTGGTGGTCCAGTGGTAAAGACTCCACCTTCCAATGCAGGGGATGCAGGTTCAATCCGTGGTCGGGGAACTAAGATCCCACATGCCACGGGGCAACTAAGCCCTTGCGCCACAACTAGAGAGAGAAAAACCCACATGCCACAACTAGAGAGAAGCCCTAGTGCCACAACAAAAGATCCTGCATGCCTCAATGAAAATCCCGCGTGCCGCAACTAAGGGCCAACGTAGCCAAATAAATAAATATTAAAAAAAAAAAGTAAACCAGATTATGTATACTATTTTCCTAACAGTTCCCAGGTCTGCTGAACCTCCCCGTGACTCTGGCAGAGCAATGAGTCTCTTGAGTGCATGGCTACCTCTATAATCCAATGTCAAGACTGATTCAGATTTCAGTCCCAGTTCCAAATAACTCCATAAGTGATTAAAACAAAACTTTGGTGCCAGTGACCTGGTCTTATCCCTGGATTAGTAACTTATCAAATGCATGACTATGACCTAATCAGTTAACTCATCTAAACCACTGCTTATAAAATGCTTAGCACAGGGTCTGGCACATAGAAAGCAATCAACAGATTTTAGCAAGTGCTATTATCGATCAAGACTTCCTTATTCTAAAACACAGGTATAAGGAAACATCCTACGTGGAAGGTGCTCCAAGGTGAAGTAAATTTAGGCAAAGTTAGAAACAAACAAACCTGAGAAATTAAAGGAACATAAGAATTTATAAACTCTTCCTGACCTCCCCTCCAGCAAAGAAATTTTAATAAACATTTAGAAAACCAGCTCTACTCCTAAAGTTCCTCAGGTAAAATATACTGTAGAAAGCACTCAGTCTTTTACCATAAAGCACAAATAAGCAAACGTTATTACATTTTTTATTCCTTTTCTAACTCTTTCTGCCACTAATACACAAGAAACACTTCATCAGCTCTTTCCTTCCCATTGACAAATCATTATATTTGTCATAACCATAGAGAGCAGGTTCCCTCTTAACAAATGGGCACTCTTAAAAGATGGACTCCAAATTATCTACATGGATAATTTGTATTAAATCCATGTCTTTTAAATATGTTAGCATAGGTTAACTTTTCCCTTCTAAAAATATCTGTATCTCTAGTATGTATACCCTATTTAGTTGATTTCCAAACAATTCCCCATCTATTAGCAATAAGATCCAAAATTTTCTAAATTTTTAAAATTTTCATTCATCTTAAATAAAGCATTTATGTCTTGAAGTTTTTTTAATCCATGCATATTTATAACACACCAGAACGTCAGTTGATAATCTCTAATCAGTTGAATAGCAAAGGCAGAAATGAGCAGAAAATAATAGATACCTGATCACAAAGTCAATACAAAGGTCTTAAGTTCATTGCTGAGGTAAGGCAACTTAGTAACTTCAGACAAAGACAAGTTAATTATATGTAGGACATCTTATTGTAAATACGGTCTTAGGCACATTTTCCTTGTATGTCCATCTTTAAGTAGGAGCAGGTAAATAAAAAGATTAGATGTTTGATTGTACATGGTTGCAATATTAAACTTCTTTTTAAAAATCTTTTTGTTTCCAGCACAAGTAAACAGAACAAGAGTAAAATGGTATAGATAAGGAAAGTTCCAGATATCCTATTTAACTCTGTAAAGCCTTCAGGGTTCTAGACAGTTCTATGAAATACAGCTGATAGTGTTATCATCATCAGGTCACCCAAGTCAGAAGCTTGGGAATCATGCAGGTCAGTCTCTCCTCTTTATCCCTACTACCACTGCCCCAGATTTGCCTTTCATGATTACCTGCCTATCTGCTTACAATAACTTCCTAACAGGCTTTTTGCCTCTAGTCTTGAACTCCTCAGACCCATCTTCCATGAGTAATGGATCCATAATTAAAATCTGATCATATCATTATTTGCCTAAGACATTCCAATGTTTCCCAATAACTAAAGTTCAAATTCCTTACCAGAACATCCAAGGTCATTCAAAATCTGTCTCTGTCTCTAGCTTCATCCTTTGTCATTTCCCCCTCAAGCGTTATAGCCTAGCAACAGTGAGCTATTTTTAGATCTCCAACACACTGCATTCTTTCCTCACTTCCATACCCTTGCTCAAGCCCTGTCCTTTGCCTCTTACCTTAAGTTTACCTCTTACTCTCCTTACCTCCTTTCTCCTACTTCCTTTATCCTGGCCAAGGACTCAGGATCCTTTTTGACTCAGCTTAGGAGTCAACTGTGGAGGAAGCATGAGCTGACCACACCCTTCCCCTCCAAGTAGCACCCTCTCTGCTCCTTTATTCCCCAATCATGGCTATCATGCACTCACTACATCATCGGTCAACATGTCTGTCTTTCTCACTGGACCAAGAGTTCCTAAAGGACAGGAATGGTTAGTCACATCTGTATCTTCAGAACCTAGCACAGTGCCTGGCACTCAGCACGTGCTCCATAAATGTTTTTGAATGAATAAGGGTATAAATGTGATATAGGAGATGGCATGTGAGTACTTGGAAAAATCATAATTACACTATAATCATACTGAGAAATGTGGATTCATTTATCTGACACTAGCAAGAGTATTAGCCAAGTTTTTAACTTTTCCCAGGACACCTACTGAAATGGGGGTGGGGTGGGTAATCATCAGTCAGATCCATTATACCTGTAACTTGCCCTTGCTGACCAAGCTTGCTTTAACTGTCTTTACAAAAACTTGCATGTACTCCAAGTGTCACACAGCCCAAATAATAAGAGATGTTTGCCCAAGTTGTTTATTGGGAACTTGGAGTCAGCTGTGTCCAGTTCAAGCTCCAGACAGTTAAGACTGGTTAAGATGGCGAAAATGTCTCACGTCAGGCCAAAAACTCCACCCTCAGAACATGCTAATGCCACCATTTTCTGAGCACGTGTCCCAAGAAGCCTGTAGCTTAGCTGCACAACGATGATTACCTCACCTTTTTCTTGTCTCTAATTACCTTTCCTCACACTCCCCGTGCTCCTGACACCCCAGCTTTATTCCATAAATATCCCAAGTCCCTTGCCTTTGGGGAAGTGGATTTGAGATTAGTTCTCCCATCTCCTCACTTGGTGGCCTTGAGAATAAACCCTTTGTCTGCTGCAAACCTCAGGGTCTCAGCGTTTGGCTTGCATGTCAAACAAACCTGGCTTGGTAACACTACAAAAAGTAAAACTGTTTTATTTCTTCCCCAGTTTAGGAAAGTGGGGAAAAGAAGCTAAATGCAGCAACAGCAGCATGAAAATAGTTTAAAATGAATGAGCGTGTGGACCTAACACCAGTCCAAGGTGCTCAATGCAGCCACGTAAGTGTACAAGTAACATGAATGATGGAGAGGGCAGTGGAGTTCTCGAAAGCTGGGAGTCCCATATCAGAAACACAGCTACCTACCTAAAGAAAAATACCATCTAGGACCTCTAAGGCTGACGCTAGAAGGAAGTAAAAGTTTCTTCTTTCTAGGTATGCAACTGCATCCCTCCATATCCTTCCTTCCCTGATTCCCTCACTGATTACTGATACCACTCTCCACCGCCTACCACTTCGCTACTCTCCTTGACACTCTAGCACAAGTGTGGATAAAGAGCCCTTTCTTTGCCTTCTTACAGCAGAGCCAGAATATTCAAATGAACTTTGCTAAAGGATAACCTAAAAGAATTTTCCACTATGAGAGCCTGACATAGTTCATTCACCTTTAATAAATGAAGCAGTGATGCCAATTCAAAAAGTCTGTCTGATTGTCAAATCTCAGGTGACTGTGAGGCGCACACCCAGTGAGGACCCTTTGTAGGGGCCCTTCCTTCTAAGTCCCAGTCTCCCTCTGTATGTTTGAGGGCAGATGATTATACTCTACCCATAAATACAATCTCAGACATCCCAGTTCTTCGAATTCCAGTCCAAGGTGCATGCTGAACCCAGCCGTAACGCCCAATCTAGGTCTTGTCATCTTAGTTCCAGTTTCCAGTCTAAAGATCTGACTCTTCCCCAGGTGGTTCTTCTGAGAAATGACCTTCATTTTCATGTGGTACTTGGCTACCCACAAAGTATGGTCTAATCTTTGCATGTCCTAACGGTTTAAACATGATTTAACACAATGCAAGAATCTTAATCTTTATAAAAGATACATACAGGTAACTAGTGGGTGGAATCCTTAAGAGCATTCCTTCCCATTTTGAATGCCTGTGAGTGAGATAAAGGGAAACTTAAGTAACTCATATACTTGGAAAATTGAATAAGCTTGCCCACAAGCTTGTCATCAAAATGTATCCTGTGAGGAAAATTTTTCCCTGGATGAAAATTCTTGCTGGCCCTATAACATTCTGTGGTTTTTTGTTAATTAAAAATTATGATGTAATGTTTTATACATATAAATGGATGTGCATATATATTTTGAAGCATAGTACCATAAATGAACACCAATGAACCCTTCACTTGACTTGGGAACAGTGGGCTCCTCCCATATCCCATTCTTCTGCCTCCCCAAAATCATTATTATCCTGAATTGTGTTCATGATGTCCTTGCCTATTAAAAAAATTAGTTTTGCACATATGGATATATCAACAAACAATTTATTCAGCTTTCCTGGAGAACTATTGAGCTTTACAAAAATAGGATTATACTGTATGTAGTCTTCTGGAACTTTCTTCTCCATTCAAAATTATGTTTCAAAAATTCATCCATATTGAATAGAAGGAAATACAAAACAAAAGAACAAGAATGGTCTTAGCAGCATTCTTCATAATAATTCTAAACTGGAAGCACTCAAATTGTCCTTCAACCTCAGGAAGGATAAATATATACACACAATGGAACTCTATCCAGCAATGAAAATGAATAAAATACTGCTGCCCTCAACAATATGGATGAATCTTATGAATATAAGAGTTTGTGTTGTATGATTCCATTAACTTTTCAAAGCAAGCAAAATTAATGTACAGTTGGGACAGTAGTTACCCTAGAGGAAGTGGGTAAGTGGCTGGGAGAGGACATGAGGAGTACTTCCTGGATACAGGTAATGTTCTATCTTTAGATCTGGGTGGTAGGTATATAAAGGTGGTCATTTTCGAAAAAAATTCGAAAAACTGTCTAAGTGTCTACAGTAAGTCCCCTACATACAAACCTTCAAGTTGCGAACTTTCAAAGATGCGAACGTGCATTCACGTGTCCAGTCACGTAAGTTAGTTCACGTGTCTGGCGTACATTGTTACGTGCGTGCATCCTCTACAAGTGGTTGTGCTTTTGTGTACTTTACTGTACGGTACTGCTGCTGTGCAACACAAGGAGCTTACTAATGACGACCCGATGGAATTGGAAGCTCAGAGAAAGGACGAAGAGAGACAAGAGGAAGAAGTAACTGAAGAACCGAAGAGATTCACCACGCAGGAAAAGGCAAGGGGATTTTCTTTATTTGAGGAGGCAATGTTAGCTTTTGAGGCACAGGACCCAAACGTAGAATGGTAAACGGAGGTTGCAACAGCCATTCAGAATGCAATCCAGTATTACTGTCACCTATGACGAGAAAAAAAGAGCTACTACGCAGACATCACTGGATCATTTTCCAAGAAGGTAGACAGAATTAAATCCAGCAAGGAACCAGAACCTGTGCCATCAACGTCAGGCGTGAGTGAAATGGCAGCTCGCCCTCCGTCTCCTACTGCTGACGATCCTTCAGCTCTACCATCTCCCACCTCCCCTCCCTCCTCCAGTCAGTAACTTCTTGTCTGTTCACTCGATGCCAGCCCCTGTATGCCAGCTGCTGTACTATACTACTGTACATTTCAAGGTACTGTACTGTAAGATTTTAAATGTTTTCTTTATTTTTTGTTTTATGTATTATTTGTGTGAAGAGTATTATAAACCTATTACAGTACAGTACTATATGGCCGACTGTGTTAGTCGGGTACCTAGGCTAACTTTGTTGGACTTACAAACAAGTTGGACTTACAAACGTGCTCGTGGAACAGAACTTGTTCCTATGTAGAGGATCTGCTGTACTTATGATATGTTCACGTTTTAATTTTGAAAGTTTTATCCATATTATTGCATATAAACGTAGTTCATTTTTTTCTTTGCTGTATAATATCCAATTTTGTAAATATAATTCAATTTATCTATCTGTTCCCCTGTCCCTGAACATTTGGGATTTTGTTTTTGCATTTACTTATTTTATTCAACAAACAATGCTGCTACAAACATATTTCTTGGTGCACATATGTAAGAGTCTCTTAAGGGGAAGTGTATATAAGTAATTTCTAAGTCTAAGGGTATGTTAATATTCAACTTCAGAAGATTACATCACATTGTTTTCAAATTTACATTCCTACATTCCAACAGTGTATGGAGATCTTATTCTGCATCCTTACTAACCCTTAAAATTTTGCCAATACTATGGTATTTCGTTGTGGTCTTATTTAGATTTAATAATTAATGAGGTTGAATATCTTTTCATAGGCTTATAAGCCATCCTTTTTCTTCCTTCTGCAAAATACCTGTTCTTGACCTTAGTGCTTTTTTCTATGACTGACTGTCTTACTCTAATTGATTTGTGAGAGTTCTTTATATAATCTGGAAACTAATCACTTGTGCGTTACTTTTATGAAAATATCTTCTCCCAACTTGTGGCCTGTCTCTTCACTTTATTTTACTTTTGAAAAACAAAAGTTTTTAAAAGCTTTTTATTATAGAAATGTTCAAACACACCACAAAAGTGGAGAAGATAGTAAAATACATAAAACCACAGATAA
The DNA here is from genome assembly GCF_949987515.2 of Delphinus delphis. Taxonomy (NCBI): domain Eukaryota; kingdom Metazoa; phylum Chordata; class Mammalia; order Artiodactyla; family Delphinidae; genus Delphinus; species Delphinus delphis. The sequence continues at coordinate 84,738,241 of NC_082695.1, forward strand.
TAATAGGAACCTTCACTCATTTTCAACAATTATCAAAACATGGCCAATTCTGTTACCTCTTTGTCACCACCCTCATCTCCCACGGGATCATTCTAAAGCAAATCCCAGATATGTCATTTCATCCATAAATACTTCTACACGTCTGTGAAATAAGGATCTTATAAGTATTATCTTTAGATGTTATTTTGCCATCTAGAAAATAATTCCTTAGTACAATTAAATATACAGAGTATGCAAATTTCTGACTTTTATAAATAGTTTTTATAGTTTATTTAAATCAAGATCCAAAAAAATGCCATACATTTTCACAATACACACGGCCTATCAAGCCTAACTGACCCGCTTTAACCTCCGGCCTCGCGTCCCTACCTCTCCTTCCAGCTCCACTGCAGCCAGCTGGTCACCCTCCCGCCTGAGGCAGGCGTTCTGCTTGTACTCGGGATTCCCTCCCTTACAACGTCCTCCCCCGACCTGTGTGTGGCCGCCCACTCCCATCTCCTTTCTGTCCTACATGTCACCTTCTCCATGAGGCCTCGCGACCTCCGAAAGGGCCTCTCCCGGCACTCCGTCTCCCTGTCCCAGCGCACCTATCAGCATCTTCCAGACCGACATTTTACGCATTTATCGTATTAATCTATCCCCCAACCCTCAAGTAAAATGTAAGCTCCAGGAAGGCAGGGAACGCTCGGAACGCTCTTAGTTCAATGCTCCATCAGTGACTCCTACAAAGCTCCGGGCACACAGCAGGCGCTTAATAAATACCTAGGAACTAGCCCTTGCGCCCGGCTTCCGCTCCACGCCACGCCACGCTGCAGGGCCCCCCACTCAGGAAGTTCCACCGCCGGACATTAAGCGGATTCAAGGGCCGCCCTGCGCATGAGGCCGAACAGCCCGTCAGTGCGGCGAGCGCGGGGCTCGGCACCTGTGGCTCCCCAGCGGCCATACCGCTTAGATGCATCCTACCTCTCTCTGCAAGACAGCAAGGGCCTCGAGACGGGCCACAGCAGCGCCAACGCCGGCTCTTCTCTCGGGGAACCACGAGCGTCGGCAGAACAGCGCAGGCAGTCAAAAGCTTTGGCGGGAAAAAGTACGGCGCGCGGGGCATTCTGGGAACGCTCGGGGTTACGCTTGGGGTCGCGGGGGGCGCAGGGCATTCTGGGAGCGGTACCTCAGTGACGCCGGGAGGACGCTGAGGATCGCAGGACCGCGGCCCGGGAGACTGAGGTGAGGAGGTCGTTACCCGGGAGACCAACTTCTTGTCTGAGCCAGAGACTGAGAGGGCGAGCGGGGGAGGTCGCTGCAGGCCGGGCCGCTTCACCGCGAAGCTCGTGCGTTCGCGTCAGGGGGCGACGGCTCTGAGGGCGTTGCTTTGACAGGACACGCGTGCTGAAGAGCTAGTTCTAGCTTGTGAAAAGGGAAAAGGAAAGGAACAAAGAGTCGTTCTTTCACGAAGGCCCACAGGTTCCAACAGTAGGGCACCTTATTTAATCGGTAACTTATAGAACCGCCTTTTAAATAAGGTGCTTAAGCTAAATAAAGACCTTGGAGATGTTTCCACCAGTTCCATGCTGTGTGTTAAGAAGATGGGGCCCGGCGGGGCGGGGCTGGGGGAGCTGGCCTGTTGACCTTGGGAGCCATCCGTGGGCCCGCAGGAATCCGACCTGCAGGCAGGCTTTTTCCCCCCGAGGGCCCCAACAGAGGGAGAAACTGCAGAGGGGCCGAAAGTTGCTTAGACCTCGCCGCCCGGGCGTGCACAGCGAGTCTGGTTCTCCTGGGGTTTTTGAGTCATCACATGGAGAATCTTGTAGGTACCTGTTCCTTACTGGTAACACTTCACCAGGGCAGAAATGTGGTCAAAATTTTATTTTGGAGTCAGCAAGTTTTCCATTTGTCAGCTTGGACGTGAAAGATGCTAGTCTCCGATCAGTATGTTAATTAACAGTTTATCCATATATGTTATATATAGTATATCCGAGTTTCGAGCCTTAACGTTACAGTTCGTATACAATCTAGGGGAAAAAACCCAAACTTTTAATTTGTAAGTTTTGCCAATTATGAACTGAAAAAAAATTGTTTCAATGTAGTTCTAAATAGTAAAGTTAAATAAATTCTCCCCTATTCCTGAACAGGTCGGTGTTGTTTACATACAGTTTTCCGAGCACTCTTGGAAGATTGACAAGAGAAGGGGAGGACCACTCGCAGGAATTTCTTGGTGACTTTGCTGGAAGATATTTAAAGGAAAAGTGAGGCAGAAAGTACTTTTAGTGGGAAATGTGTTTTAGAAATGGAAGTAACAAATCTCTAACTTTCGCCCATGTCTTTGACCTATTTCCATTCAAATATGCACAGTTGTACCTCTGGGCCCAAGCCATAATCAGTTCTTTGTTTTATATTTTACTTTATATATTACTGATGCCCTTTACCAAAACGCTTCAGAGGAAGTGAATTTTAGCAGAATTGTGAAGTAGATTGTGTTGGCCTTGGAACTTTGTACTTCATTTTTATTTTATTTATTTATATTTTTGGCTGCACTGGGTCTTCGTTACTGCGCGCGGGCTTTCTCTAGTTGCGGCGAGCAGGGGCTACTCTTCATTGTGGTGCGTGGGCTTCTCATTGCGGTGGCTTCTCTTGTTGCGGAGCATGGGCTCTAGGCATGTGGGTTCAGTAGTTGTGGCTCGTGGGCTCCAGAGCGCAGGCTCAGTAGTTGTGATGCACGGGCTTAGTTGCTCCACGGCATGTGGGATCTTCCCGGACCAGGGCTCGAACCCGTGTCCCCTGCATTGGCAGGCGGATTCTTAACCACTGTGCCACCAGGGAAGCCTTGTACTTCATTTTTTTAAAAAAATTTCACAACAGTAAGCATTTACATAGGAGAGTAGAAAAGCAGAGAGAAGGAAGGACTGTTTCTATTTTTAATATCAGAAATCATCTTGATTAGGTATTTAACACCTTATGTGACTTTGTTTGTGTTAATCATTTCCAAGAGTACTTCCACTTTTAAAAGAATCTAAGTGATCTTTAATGATGAAAATTTCAAGCACTGTGGTACTTGAGTGAGAAAGATGTGTGGGGAGCAGAAGGGCATTGCCACTATTCCTCGAATGGCACTACAGAGACATTTGGCTACTGAGATCAGACCTAAGGCTGGTCACACTCCAGGTTCCAAGACTGATATGTTACTACTTTTCTTCTTAAAGAGAGAAAATATGTAGGTGTTTAAAGGTTTGAAGTACTAGAATGCCAGTTACCTTCCCTGGATGTATTTGTGTGCCCTAGAGAAATTGAGCTTAAATTATATGCTTTATTTTTATATTGCAGTTTTCTTTTCTGTTATACATAAGATAGACTCCAAAGATATGCTCTGTGAATTATCAACTGTAAAATGTGTCCCACATAGAAGTTTGAAAGCCAGATAATTAGTGGAAAAGGAAACTAGATAAAAGTTTAGAGATCTCAGTAAACATTTTCTTTCGTGTAAAATAATGAAAATATATTCTTCAACTTTGAAGTGCTTTATAGAGGTAACCTAAAACAGCAGAAGACTTTGCTATACATTTTTATTTTTTAAAAATTATTCTTGTCGGGCTTCCCTGGTGGCGCAGTGGTTGAGAGTCCGCCTGCTGATGCAGGGGACATGGGTTCGTGCCCCAGTCCGGGAAGATCCCACATGCCGCGGAGCGGCTGGGCCCGTGAGCCATGGTCGCTGAGCCTGTGCGTCCGGAGCCTGTGCTCCGCAACGGGAGAGGCCACAACAGTGAGACGCCCGAGTACCGCAAAAAAAAAACAAAAAAATTATTCTTGTCATAGGAAAGATTTCATTTTCCTGAAAACAAAATGAAACTTAAGAATAGCCAGAAACTTTAGAAGGAATTTGTTAAATAAAAACAATATAGTAGGGCTTCCCTGGTGGCACAGTGGTTGAGAGTCCCCCTGCCGATGCAGGGGACACGGGTTCGTGCCCCGGTCCGGGGAGATCCCACGTGCTGCGGAGCGGCTGGGCCCGTGAGCCATGGCCGCTGAGCCTGCGCGTCCGGAGCCTGTGCTCCGCAATGGGAGAGGCCACAACAGTGAGAGGCCCGCGTACCACCAAAAAAAAAAAACAAACAAACAATATAGTAGAAACATATCTAGTACCCAGAACAGAGTAGGCATTTAATACACATTGCTGGGGGGTTTTACATTATTTGTATTCAAATTATTCTATTTGTTGTTTAGAACTGCAGGTTTAAAATTCTAGCTTATATTTTTGGGGTGACAAAAGTGTTCTAAAATGTATCGTGATGGTTGCAACTCTGTGCATATAATAAAAACCATTTAATTGTACACTTTATTTATTTATTTATTTATTTTGCGGTACGCGGGCCTCCCACTGTTGTGGCCTCTCCCGTTGCGGAGCACAGGCTCCGGACGCGCAGGCTCAACGGCCATGGCTCAACGGCCATGGCTCACGGGCCCAGCCGCTCCGCGGCACGTGGGATCTTCCCGGACCGGGGCACGAACCCGTGTCCCCTGCATCGGCAGGCGGACTCTCAACCACTGCGCCACCAGGGAAGCCCTAATTGTACACTTTAAATAGGTGACTTGTATGTTATATGAATTACATCCTTATAAAACTTGTCCCCCCCCCAAATTCTAGATTATCGTTAGAACACCTCAAAGGTAAAATGTGAATGATATTTAACTGCTGATGTTTGCTAACTTGTTTTTATCATCTTATACTAACACAGTATCAAATATTCTGTAATGAATTGGTATTGAAACCCTATTGGTAAAATAGTTTGCTACCCTTTTATTGTTGTTTATTTTTAAAGGCCTGATTACTGAGACATTCAGTCAACAAGGAAGTATGAATGACTCTAGGCAGCAGTCACTGTTCTTCATCGCACTTCCAGATTTACACAAACTCTGTGCTGTCAGGATAATATTGAGTAATGGAGTGGCAGATAATGAGATGAGGAGTACACAGCTGAAGATATGCAGGTAAAAAAACACATCTTATAAATAAGACTTTATAAACTTTTTGAGACCTTTAAGAGCTGTTTTAGTAGTATCTCCTTTAAAGCAAAATACTCATTTACTCAATCTGTTTATATAATTTTGAAATAAAGGAATTCAGTTTTGTTCTAATCAGGTATATTGAATTACATTTAGGGGAGGACTTGAAATACTTGAGATAGACTATCTCACTGTTGAGTTTTTATATTTGTGGCTTCTTGTCTGATATTTTAATTTAAATATTTTATAGACATTGATGAATTAAATCAGGGTCCCAAAACATAGAGATAGTAATAAATATATATGAAATACCTACTGTTTTTGAAGCACTTTAGGAGATACTGTAAACATTTTAGATTAATATAATTTTTAAATTTTCAGGTTGATATAAGAGTATTTCTGTAGAGTATTTCTCCAAGAACTATCTTGAAATATGACCCAAGATAGTCTTCGAAAAACAGCTTAGTTGAAGCCTAAAGTATAACACTGTGATTACTGAGGTCCCACCATGTATTCGTCCCTTAAATTGTTTGAGACATTCAAAAAAGAACTCTTAGAATACGTAACAATATTATATCTGTAACTGAATTTCTTGGAGAGGAACAAACACGTATAAGATTGCTAGGGGCCAGAAATAAGACACTCTTGGGGTGTCCTCCATTTTGCTCTTATTTATAAAACTTTTCTCCTGCCCACTGTATATTTTCCCACTCAGGTGCAGCCAGGAGTCTGTACCCTTCCTGCTAAAGTACAATTTGATACTCATTGAGCATTCACTTGTGACCCCTTTGGGAAACAAATAAGTAGAAAACCTTAAGAGAGATTTTTTGCTGTTCACCCTCATATGGGTCATGCCCAAAGAGAGGGGTGTTCTGACTCATCATTCCAATCACTGACAAAGAGGCTGGAACAGAGACAGCAGAGACGTGGTTGTGTCAGACAAAGGCAGGCCTTGCAAAAGCACGTACCTGCTGCACCACAGTTCCAACAAAGATGAGGCCACCAGAAACAGATTGACCCATCTCACCTTTTGATGTAATCCCATACACGCACACTCCTGGTTTTTAAAATTTGTTTCCTTGATGATTAATAATTTTGAAAATTTTTACATTTCTACCTCTATTCCCTTTTATGTTTTTCCCATTTTTTCCAACAAAATTATTGATGGTAATTTGAATTGTAATGATTGTTGTTGTAAGTTCATTTGGCTTTTGAATACTGAACTAAAACTGCTACCCCACTTCATTCTGGCTTGGAAAAAAATTCCTTTTTGAAGAAAAAGCATCTAGTCAATAGTTCTCACACTAAAGTAGTTGATAACTTCACTGATGGGTGAATCCTTAGACTCTTTCCTCAAGTGCTTCTGACCACTACTTTTAAAAAAAAAAAAAGGAAAATGGAAGAAACAGGAATTTAAAAAGCTGGATTCTTCACAGTGGTTAGACTTTTTCAGGTCTATACTTAAGATAAAATTGGAGTTTGTTTTTTTTTTTTTTGCTGTACGCGGGCCTCTCACCGTCGTGGCCTCTCCCCTTGCGGAGCACAGGCTCCGGACGCGCAGGCCCAGCGGCCATGGCTCACGGGCCCAGCCGCTCCGTGGCATGTGGGATCTTCCTGGACCGGGGCACGAACCCGTGTCCCCTGCATCGGCAGGCGGACTCCCAACCACTGCGCCACCAGGGAAGCCCAAAATTGGAGTTTTAAAAGAGAAACTTTGGGGACTTCCTTGGTGGTCCAGTGGGTAAGACTCTGCACTCCCAATGCAGGGGGCCTGGGTTCGATCCCGGGTGGGGGAACTAGATCCTGCATGCATGCCACAACTAAGAGTTTGCATGCTGCAACTAAGAGTCCGCATGCCGCAACGAAGATCACACGTGCTGCAACTACGACCTGGCGCAGCCAAAATAAATAAATAAAATTAAAGAGAAATTTTGGTTCACAGATGAAAGGAGTTAGGAAACAGATGCATGGACAAGTTTTCATATTAATATATCTAAAACTTTATAATTCTTGTAATTCAAATCTTGCCTGATTGCTTACAGTGTTCAAGGTAACATGCTAAGTGTGGGGAGAGATACAGAAATCTATAATACAATCCTTGGCTAGAAGAAACTTAAACTTTTGATTGGAACTAGGCAATTTTTTTTTTTTTTTTTTTGTGGTACGCGGGCCTCTCACTGTTGTGGCCTCTCTCGTTGCGGAGCATAGGCTCCGGATGCACAGGCTCAGCAGCCGTGGCTCACGGGCCTAGCCGCTCCGTGGTATGTGGGATTTTCCCGGACCAGGGCACGAACCCGTGTCCCCTTCGTCAGCAGGCGGACTCTCAACCACTGCGCCACCAGGGAAGCCCGAACTAAGCAATTTTTAAATGTTCTGGTAAAGTAAAAACAGAGAGTGGGCAGTCCACTTTAAAATTAATACATTTCATCTCCACAGGCAATTGCTGTTTTTGCACCAAGATATCCTGACATCACCTGTACCTGAAATATTTACCCAAATTTGGGTGGTGATGGCGGTTAGTATTTTAACATTTTATAAAGTATTATTACTAATTATTGGGAGCAATATTGATAAACATTAATTCAGGTATTAATTATAGCTCAAATTGAACATGGTTTATGAAGACAAATTACGTTGTGTTGTAGGTTGATCAAACCATTAACAGACTTTAACTTTGATATACCTGATGTTTAAGATCCATTTTTGTGGCTCTAAATTCATATTTAGTTTTCCCTGTCATTAATGTTAAGATAAAGATTATCGATGAATAAAATACGTTACAGCATAATTTCAAGATAGCACAGACTTAATCCTTTTCTTATATTTTATTCTTTAGAATTACATTTAATATAAAAGAAGAAATTTCTTGTTCCAGCAGATCTCCAATTGTTTTTAAAGAACTTAAGTCAATAGGTTTTTTTTTCTTTTGAATTTTATTTTATTTATTTTTTTATACAGCAGGTTCTTATTAGTTATCCATTTTATACATAGTAGTGTATATATGTCAATCCCAATCTCCCAATTCATCATACCACCACATGCTAAATAGTTTTTTTTAATTTGGAAATTTCATTAAAATTTTTTCTTAGTAAAATTAGAACAAGAACTATATTTCCAGTGCTGTATATAACTGGGAATGATAAATGAAGTACCAAGAATCTTTATAAAAATTATATTATCCTGAGATTTTTGTCAAAAATCTTTCTGAAAATCCTCTTATTCTGAGATTTTAATTCCCCAGAATCTAGTGAAATCAATATTTAATAACAATGCTGATAGACCATTCAAAATCTTCTTCAGGTCTTTTATTTTTCTTCTAGGTTTTATGGTTGTATGTCCATCTTTTATCTTTTCATCCTTAATATAGCTTTTAAGAAAGACAAGCTGTTGGTGAACCAGTAGACAGTAAAGTCTCTTATTTGTGTTTTTTTCTACCTGAAAAATTATGAAACAAGGAGGACATTGTTTTAGAGTTCTAGTAAATTCTAGTATCCTAATCTTAGCAAGAATAGTAAGAGGAAAATTGCCATCTAGAAATATGTTTTACTTTCTTACAAAGATATTACGCGCTGTAAAAATTTTTACAAAAATATTTAAAATAGAAAATGGGATTATTATACATACTATTTTGAAACTTACCTTTTATTTCCCCATTAGCAACCTGGGTATTGTTCTGTGTCAGTACATATATTTTACTAATTTTTAAGGATTTCATTGTATGGGTGTATAATAATTTAATTATTACCTTCTAATGCTCATCTGAGTTTCTAGTCTTGTGCTATTATAAACAATGCTTCAGAAAGTGGAAATTATATCATTTTTATTTATTTGGTAGTTTCTGTGGGTTAAATTCTCAGATGTTGGATTTCAGTACATTTTAAACTATAATCTACATGCTGCTAAATTGTGCTCTGAAAAGCTTGTACTAGATTACATTTAATAAATAGTGTATGAGAGAACCTATATTTCGACATCCTCATAAGCACTAAATATTAGCAGTCTTTGCGTATCTGCCAATTTGTTAGGTTAAAAATATCGATGATATCTTCTTTTAATTTCTGTTTCATTGGTTAGTTGGAACACCTTGGCCTTTTGAACTTTCTCTTGATCTTCCACTTGTGTCCATTTTCCTTATTCATGTTTAATAAATTATTGTTTATTAGGAAAGGTATTAAATGTTTATTATATGAACTTCATTGGCCTTTTCACTTATATGGTTTCTGGATTCGGGTCACTCCCAGAAAGGCTTTCCTCACTTTGGAATGTACCCACGGATTCTATTTCAGGAAGAGAAGAATGATTATTACCTGCTTCTTTGTCCTGGGCATAGAAACTGTTGAGATGATGGCCCTCTGCTTTGCTCTGCTGTATAATGTTTAAATTCTTTATGTAGTGCATTATTTAATAATATATTTATGTTAACTCCTTCTTATCAATGTGGATTTTTTTAATAGATACCATTTTATAAAGCTGGAAAACTTAATGCTTATATTGAAAAATATGGAGCTAAGGTAAGTTTTAAAAAGGATAATAATTCCAGACATTGTTTATATTGATTTTGTATTCAACTTCTTTTGTGAGTAAACAAAAATTGGAGTATCTTTCTCATAAGTTATTGCTATGCATGTGAAAGAACCCAACATTTTTTTTCCCAGAACAATTATTTTGTGCACATTTAGTAGAGAAAGACGGGAAGAGTCTTAATTTTGTTGGGTACTTTCTTGCAGGCATTTTATGTGGCATAATTTCACTTATCATCTGTATCTTCCAAGAATAAAATATCCCCATTTTTACAGGTGAAGAAAATGAAACCCAGAGAGGTGAAAATATTGTCCACAATCATATAGCTAATAAGTAGGGGAACAAAACAGTATAGATTGTATTTCCCGTGGTGGTGAGTGTCTGGATCTTAGCAAGAAAAAAAAATGAATACGTGGAGTTGAGCACCTGTCATGTCTCAGTTGCTCAGGCCGTGGAGACTTTGCTGGAGCTCCCTTCATGTCTCTGCATTGATCTCTGAGGCACTGTATTCTTGGTTATTCTGGCAGCCCATCCAGGCATCACTGCTGGCCTCTGTTCCTAGACCTAGTGGGGTTAGGGTTAATGAGGTTTTCGGTCATCTCCAAGATGAGATGCTTTCTTTAAGTTCTAGGATGATAAGATCTCAACAATACCGGGAGATTGTTTGCAGTTCCCTGAGAAATGTTTGAATAACCTGAAAGCTGGTTTTAGCCATCATTTACAATCTGTGGGAAGGCAGTATTCTTTCCCACCCTTGTGGAGACCTCATGATTATGCTCAGTTTTTCTTTATATAGATATTTTCTACATGATAATAATCACAGTAGGTATCTATAATATACTGAGCACTTTACTTGTTTCTGGAGATAAAGCTGTGAACCAGATAAACTTCCAGCCTTCAGGAATCTTAAAGTAGGAAATAATTCCCTCCTTTTTACTTATTGGGTGACAGTTACTTTGGCTCGCTCACTTTTCTACATGCTAGCGAAGGCAATGGCAGTGTTTTCTTCTGGGCTACATTTGTAAGGACGTTTGTATAGCAAACAGCCCTGAGAAGTTTCCTCATATGCATGTGCTATTCCATATGTAACTGAATACTCAAGGAGGGACTCCGCTGATCTCAGAGTTTCTCTCTATGCAGCTCTCTTCTCTCAATACTTAACCCCCAAACTCTACCTTCTTTGGCCTCCCTGGACTCTCAGTTCTGTCTGCTCAACCCACAGAGCCCACTGCCTCTTCCAGGATTCCTCCTCCCTGCACTGCAGCCTGGAAACCCTCTTTAATCAATATGCTGGGGGTACTCATGAATTTCCCATCTGATCATTAATTCTGTACAAGTAGAGATACTCTGCTGGTTGCATGTGTGCCCATGTAAATATTTAATTGTTTTGTGATATTGAACTAGAGTGAACCATAATGAGAAATATTACAGTGTAGTTCTGGACTTGTTTCCTTTGTGTACAGCAAAATACAAAGTAAAGTTTAAGGTCCTAGCACTGGAGCTCCAAAAATTTAGGCTTATTGAGCCAGGATAAGCAGGTAGAATTTGCCCATTATAGTCATAGTTTCAAAGTGAATATATTTTAACACTTCTTTAACTTTAGAACCAGATAGGATTAGCTGTAGTGATGACTATAACTTATATCCAGGATATCCCAGTTTGTTAGGTGGTGATCTAAACACACAGACATTTTTCTCTGAGTTTATAGGGACATAACAATTGCTGTGAACTTGCCCATATTTTGTGCTTTAATATTTTAGGTGGAGGCTCCACAACGAGTAATTCCTGTAATTCTTCAAAACTGCCTTTCATATTCACTCACAGCTAGACTTGCTCCAGCCTGGAATAAAGCTGGCCATCTCTTGGTGCAAGGTGACTTTATCTCTTTCAGTCATTGGGGCTTTCTGAACTAGCTTACTGCTATTATGTACATGTGTTTTTAATTTTAAGATACATTATTTTTAGGGAATGGTTTTTAAAGCATAGCCCCAAACAAGGATTCTCAAGCAAGCCCACATCAACATAAGTGTCATCTCCTTACTTTGGGATTATATCTAGAGGGCTCCTAGTGTTTCTTTGAAAAAAAATGTTTTTATTATAGAATACTTGACGTTTAAAGAGGAATAAATATAAGTTATGTAGCATTATAATAAAATGAACACAAATTACCAGAATTGTTGGAACCAAAAGTCTGTTTGAATTTTTTGTTGAGATCTGTTCTCTAAATATTTTATACCAGGAATAAATATTTGAGGGAAGAACTGGGTATTTCTGTCCTTTTAATTGAAGAGATACTTTTTGAATGATTATATTTTTTCTCTGAATTGTCATTAGATATTCATATAAAACTTCATTTTATCTATTTATTCATTTATTTATTTTGGCTGTGTTGAGTCTTCATTGCTCCATGGGCTTTCTCTAGTTGCGGCGAGCGGGGGCTACTCTTCGTTGCGGAGCACGGGCTCTAGGCACACGGGCTTCAGTAGTTGTGGCACGTAGGCTCAGTAGTTGTGGCTCATGGGCTCTAGAGCGCAGGCTCTGTAGTTGTGGCGCATGGATTTAGCTGCTCCACGGCATGTGGGATCTTCCCAGACCAGGGATCGAACCTGTGTCCCCTGCATTGGCAGGTGGATTCTTAACCACTGCACCACCAGGGAAGTCCCTAAAATTGTATTTTAAAGCATTTTTCATAGCTTTGATAATTTTACATAAAAAGGTTATATTAAGCATGATTTATAAGTTTTAATAATATGGCATATCCTATGAATTTTTTAAGGAAGAGAATTTCTTTCTCAGATGGGAAAGCAAAGTGCTGTTGGTAAGTAAAAATACATAAGTTAATAGTTAAAACATTAATATAATAACAGTTTAAAGAATGGTACAGATGGTTAGGTTGTTAAAATCTTGATGATTAGGTTATATCAGAATTTAATCATATATTGTTATAATCACAGTTTTACTCAGGAAGTCACCTCTGGTTCAAAATATACGTTCTACTTACATAAGAAAAAAAATTCACTTCTCTTAATTGGAATAAAATCTATATTTTTAATTTCTCTACTTAAAGAAAACTGTGACCAAAAAGGAGTTTAATTCTGCAGGCATTTATAAAGTATAGTTTCCAGAGCCATATCATAAGAATTCTTTAGTACTGTTGTAAGTAAAAACTTTCTTTTGAGTACATGATTCTTTTTCTTCTTAAAAAAAAATGATTGTCTAAAGAGACACACATGATCTAAAACACACAGTTTACAATATGGTTTAATCTAATTCTTTCATTGATGTGCATGGTTGTATTGCAGGTAGACATGTTCCTAAATAGTAGTCCAGAGATAGCAGATGGGGGAAATCCTGAGCCAAGTAGACATTATTGTCAGTCATGGTAGCTTTTACCACCATTTGGCCATAGCCTTAAATCTCAGACTAGCACATGTAATCCACAGAGTATTTGCTCTGAGTTGACTTCTAAGCTGAAGCCTATTTGCCCTCATTGCTCTGGTTTTATGTTTAAGTTGGACAGTGGCAGTCACTGTGTATTAGCTCTGGATGAACGGGTTCATTACCTAAGTTTAGTTCCATCCCCAAACACTGTCAGGAGACTACAGCTGTCGGAGGTTAAAGATAACAGCTTAGGAGAGCAAAATTCCTCGCTCACGTGTTAGAATTTTTTCTTCTAGTTTTACTGAATGTAATATTCTATGGCAAAACTGACAAATTGTAGATGTGTAACACTACCAGTACACCAGAAACCCCCTCGTGCTTTATTCCAGGTACCACTATCTGACTTGTATAAGTAATTTTAATCACAAGAAAGCAAGATAGAAGCCTTGGGGCTCTGAAATATCTGCAATATATCTGCCAGTATATTTGAGGACATTTGTTAGTAAGACTAGTGAAGTCAAAAGCATGGCCTGGTACCTCTTCTAATTTAAGAAGAGCCTTCATCTTTCACATATAATAGATGTCAGACTTCTAAAAAGTATTTGTTGAGTTTTCCTCTCAGTTGTGGGATGTCTCATTTTTCTTACTGTAACCCTACCCTACACATGCATACCCACATATGCTTTTGTCTTCTTTTAGGTGTCTCATCTATAGACCATCAAATATTATATGGTGATTATTTGAATTTTACCATGTGTGAAAAAAATCCGTTCTTAACTGAGTTTCCAACTTGAATAAATTGAGTTAAATTAATTTCTTTTGTTACTAAAATACTTAATTTGATAGGATGGAGTAATAATTCCGGAAAGTTCATGGTTAATAATTTTATTTTCAGTATTAGACATCAATGTAACAGAAACTCAAGTTTGTCTAAGCATAGAAGCTTACACAATCAGACTGCCACCACCTCAGGTACCACATATTTTGATTTCTATGATTAACCTTACTATACTTACTGTATAATTAATATATTTATTATTATTACTGATATGCTAGGAGGTTTTAATTTTTAACAAGAAGAGTGATAAAGTTTTTATTATCAAAATCCATATTATTAAATGCTTGCTATATTGATATTGTCCTAAATCTGTTTACCAAAGAAAACACAATTCTGTCAGTTTAACACAGATCTAATTATATTACTCCCTTGCTCAAAAATCTTTTTAGGTAGCATTCAAGACTCCACAACCCTGCCCTGCCTCAGCACCCACTTCGTGCCTCTTCTTTCATCTCCAAATATTAAAAATGCTATTTCAGCTCATACTAACTGTAATAACCCCCCATTGGCATTATTAGAGCTTTTTCTTTCTCATCTATTTTTTACACGTAACAGTTTTTTCCTTCTTAGTGGAAGGATGTATCTTTTATTTTGCTGATTCTCATAGCACCCAGCATAGAATCTTACACATTAATGGTAACTCAGTAAATGTTATTTTCCTTCTTCTATGACAGTGGTTCTCAACAGAGAAGGGTGGAGGGCAAAATTAGTGATTTTGTTCCCCGTGAGACATTTGTAATGTCTGCAGAAAACTTGGCTATCACAAAGTGGGAGGGGTGTGTTGCTACTGGCATTTAGTGGATAGAGGCCAGGATCCTGCTAAATATTCTATAGTACACAGGACAGCAACCCCACTCCCATCCCCACAGAGTTTTCCAGCCCAAAGTGTCAGTAGTGTCCAGATTGAGAAACCCCACTCATAGCACAGATGACTCTTCCTTTGCTTAGAGTGCCCCTCTGAGTGGCTATACATTATGCTTATTCTTTAAGAGCCAGCTCAAATGCTACTTTATTCATTTCTCTATAATTTTTTGATTACCTGTTACGTTGAGGCAATAGACAAGTCAAAAACGAATAGGATCTACTTTCTGGCCTTCAAGAGTTATGTAAGCCAGTAGGAAAGCTGAATATAAATAATTGGAATCGTTACTGAGTCAAAGCTGGTACTGCCTGCTGCACAACAGTCCAGTAAATTGAAAGTTGAGGTGTTGGGGCAAGGAGTAGTCACTTGCCAGCAGACCGAGACTGTGGTGGACTAGTATCCCAGAGACCCATTTTACCTGAGTTAGAGTTCAGGCTCCTTTTATACTAAAAAGGGAGGGGTGTGGCTAGTTGTTGCAAACTTCTCCGTGCCGAATTCTTTGTTCTTGCAGCTGTCCACGTAGGTCAGGTCACTGTGTTCCTGTAAACCTCCAACAAGACAAGTGTTATTCTCTGTTCCACAACTTTTTATCTCTATATGAACGAAAAGTGTTATACCTTTAAAGGTCAAACCTGGGAGGCAGAGCCTTGAGAATGGGCCATCGTGTATATTTCAAGTTTGTTCTTCTCTGTTACAGATTGGGCGGCATAACATGAGTATCTGGTACTGATGAGGAACCTTCCCAAGGCTCCAAACCCACTGTGGTCTCTCACCCTCTTTTAAACCTTCACACTACTCTTCACCATGCTCACATACTTATTTGTATTTTTATTTAGTTAGTTACTTTAATATTATTTATTTATTTGGCTGTGCCAGGTCTTAGTTGTGCCACGTGGGATCTTTGTTGGGGCATGTGGAATGTTTAGTTGCGGCATGCAAACTCTTAGTTGCGGCATGTAGGATCTTGTTTCCTGACCAGGGATCGAACCCGGACCCCCTGCATTGGGAGCACAGAGTCTTAGCCACTGGACCACCAGGGAGGTCCCCCTATTTGTATTTTTAGAGTTATACTCATTTCTGTATCTCCAACTTGCCTTATAATTAGCTTCTTAGGGACCAATATTGTGTTTTACTGCCCTTTGAATTTCCTACAGATGATACTTCTGTTTTATATATCTGAGATTTGAACCAATTAGAGAATGACAAAGAAGAGTATGACATATAGAGATCAGAACACCACCTTTAGTACTAGGATGAGAATATAATTTATCATCCAAAATGAACACTTTTGAGAGTGAAAGGGGCACTAGCTAACCTAATGGGATACTGGCCCAATGTGTATGAACTGGGATATGTTAAAAATTAAAATGAGATCAATCAAAATTGTATTTATTAATTTATTGTGCATAAAGCTATAGTTTGTGAACTGGGAGTCTTCAAACCAACAGTGGAATGAAGCTCAGAGGTGTGTTGTTATAGGACGGCTTATATAGCAAAAATGTGGAAGCTGTTTAATCTTTATAATGATTGGTTATAGCAGTGGGGTTTCCAAATGACAGGGGATTGGTTAAAAGTTATTGTAGCATACCACTTTGGAAAACAGTGTGGTTCATTTATGATTTTTGGAGGCATTTACAAGAAATAATCTAAGTTAAATTTTGCTTGGGTTGCAGAATAAGCTAAATTAGGTTTTGCCTTTGTAACTTAACTGGTATTGTCTGCCTAAGGAATTTTCAAGTTTGGTCTCCATTTTAATTATTTTAACAGATATACGGTCACACTGTTTATTACTGAAAAAGAAAAACAGCTACTGGAGAATGTGACCTGTCTGAACCCTAGAATTAGGTAGATTGACCCACGAACTTATGGCAGTAACAGAAACCCACAGATTCACTTGGGAGATCAGGCACCATTCCCAGTATGACTGAGAGAATACAGAACACTCTTTGCCAGCAGGCCAGCTCCCAAGAGGACGAGGTAGGAGTTGTCCCAGTTTAACCAACCAGATAAGCCATCCCATCTGCCCTGGGAGGGGTGAGTGAAGGAGGAGAGTGACTTCATGAATATGTGTTAGTACATCGTTCTCGACATGGAAGCAAACACCAGAAATGGGGGCGATACGCTCCTCTCTTCTGTTCAACATTTACACTCAACAGATGCTTGTTCAGTTTATTTAAATTGATTCCCTAAATTATAATTCCTCATCAGTTCCTCTAAATCTCACTTTACTTATACTTTTGATATGTCATTTTTCACCTCCAGACTGCTATAAAAATTAGTTTCATACATGTCTATGTTCCTACTAAGTTGTAATTTCTTTGAGAGTCTGGGTCCTGCCTTATTTACCTTTGTTCCCAATATACTAAAAGATAATTGGATTGAATTTTCATTTTATCAAAATCTAGTATTGGTTATAGGTCCGGAGGGGGGAATAAAGGTGAGGAGGAGGATATTTACCATCTCTCTTCTTTCCAGTTCATCTTCTACACTTTCATTCTCCTTATTAAAAATCTACCATGGCTTCTATTATCAATAAGATAAAATCTCAAAACTCTTTAGTATAATATACCAGTTGACCCAAATTCATCTCCCCCATCATTGCTCTCCAAGTAGCCAAACTACTAATTGTTTCTCAAAGATAACATGGTCTTTCATACTTGCATGTGTTTGCTCATACTGTTCTCCAAGCTTGTCGTGTCCATTCTCTGGCTTATCTTCCCACTCGTCTTTCAAGGCTTATTTCAGATATCACCCCTCTGTGAAGACTTACACAACTCCCAAGACTCATCTCTCTCTGTGCTCCCCTGGCCATGTGTATCACATATTCTTGTCCACGTAACTATCTCATTAAACTTAGAAGTCTTAGAAGGAAGGGCCTGTGTCTTAATTGATTTTTCTATCATCAGAGCCTACCATACTACCTGTCACTCCAGTAAATATTTGTGGAATGAGTGGAAGGTTGAGTCGAGTAGAAGACTAATTTATATGTTGAACTAAGTGACATTTGTTTCTGTATCCTATTTAATTCCTGTGGGCTACAAATTAGTAGTTTTCTAAATTCTGATCTTTGATCCTATCTAGGCAAATTTTAAGACAGTTTATCATAATTCATTATGAGAAATGGGATTTTAGCCTTTATCTTTAGAGTTTAAATGGATTCAAGAAGTATTTGAAACAATAATTTACTCATTTATCAAATTTTAGACTATTTTAAACTTTAAAATAATGCATTCCTGACAGTTAAGTGTTTAAAAAGAAGTTTATATGCATAAACTGCCGTTTTACTGGTTGATGCTTTACAATTATAATTGAATCCACAGTTACATGAGGAACATATTCCAGAATAGCATTATGTAATCTTAATGCCTTGATCATTTAATTATACGGAAAATTTGGGAAATGGGCACCTGGAAACAAATTTGTATTTACTCCATAGACAACTATTTATTGGTTGTCATTATGTATATGTGCATGGTGCTGATGGAAGACATCTTTTCCTTCCAGAAGTTTTTATCTTGGTCAGAAGAAAAGGCATGCGCACACAACTTACCAGGAGAAAGGAACATTTCCTCAGCACCGGTTAAATTCACACACCGAAAAAATTCCGTGTAGGCTTAGAACTACATTAAAGTCCCCAGTTCTGCACTTAGTAGCAGTGCCTCTCTGGGCATGTTACTTAATTGCCCTGGATCTCTTGTAAATTGAAGGTAATGATATTTACCTCATACAGTGTTAGGAGGTTAATGGGATAAAGTACATTAAGTGTACATAGTAGAGGTTCATAAAGGATGGCTATTGTTATTACTTTATAAGTAAATCGAGACACAGAGTTTAAGTAATTTGCTGTAGGTCATAAAGGTGAATAGATTCAGGATTTAGATTTTGTCCTTCCACTCTCTTCTTTCTACTACACTACATCATACTTCCTTCACCTAGGCTTGGGTTCCTTGGCTCAAATTTTTATGTCCCAAAGAGCCTTACAGAAGTACATACCTAATAAGTATTGAGTAAAAAACACAACAATTGAATAGCAATTTTTTTGGCAATAGAGTATCAAAATAATTGTTATAGGAACTATGTTTCTTTAGGAGTTCAGAGAAAAAGGAGATGTCTGAGGGAATTCATATTTGAAACCTTTGGAACTTTGACAAAATTTTCCTCTCTTCTTGAATCAGCTCCTTTTTTGATTTCTCTGAAACTGTTTTGGTTTTTTTTCCCCAGAATCTCCTCCATCCATTCATGGCTCATCTTTCTCTTATCACAGTGTAAATGTTGCTTATCACACTGTAAATGGAACCCTTGGGTTCCATTTTCAGCCCTCTTTTCTTCTCCTTCACAGGCTCACCCATTCCAGTGTTGAACCTATACAATGATACCTCCCAGACATCCTTGTGTAATTTCAGCTTGTCTGTCCTTTCTCTGATACTTTCACATGAATGTACTAATGGTACTCAGACCCAGTTGTGTCTAAAACTGAATTATTTACTTGTCACCCTCCCCAGCCCCAACTCTGCTCCTCCTTTGAATTTACTCTTTTGGTCACTGGCATCAACAGCCAGTAAGTTACCCAGCCAGAGGCTTCAGGGTCATCTTTGGTTCTTGCTTGCTATATCCAATCGCTCTTCAATAGTCTACCTTTGTCTTTGAAATCTCTTCCTCTCTGTCTTCATTTCCAGTGCTCTAATTTAGACTCCTTTCCTTTCCTTGAACTATTAAAATGGTCTCCATTTTGGCCTTCCTGTTTCCAGCATTTTTCCTTCTTGTTCTCTAATTTTTCCTCACAGTGTCAGCAGAGTTCTCTTTCTAAAACAGATGTCCCCAACCTAAATATCTCTAGTATCTCAATGTTGCCTAGGAAAGATAAAGTCCAAATTCTTTAGGTTGGCATTATAAGGAGGAAGTGATATTTATTGAGTACCTTCTTATGTGGGTTTGCTCACATAAGGACACAAATATTTGTTAAGTAAATAAATGCAAAGAGTTAATAAATGATAGGTAAATCAGAGTCTGTTGGAGTGTATAGTGAAGAGGTGAGTGGTTTGCTGGTCTTCAGAAAACTCTTAAGTTGCGAAAGACCAATATAAACATAGTGCTAGTATCATGGAGATCCCTGCAGCAATTGCCTTGAGTCCCTGAATAGTGTAGAAAATACTCAGAAGGATATAAACACAAGCTGTGTAAGTAGATGTATGTTAGAACTCATAAACTGCAAACATTTGGAACTGATACCCACCTTCTCTGAATTCGATTTCAGGTTCTCTTTTCCCTTAAATAATTTATTCATCCACCTGCAGCCAGTCTTTTCTAACAGTCATAGCCATTCCTGCACTG
This sequence comes from Delphinus delphis, assembly GCF_949987515.2. NCBI lineage: Eukaryota > Metazoa > Chordata > Mammalia > Artiodactyla > Delphinidae > Delphinus > Delphinus delphis. The sequence goes on from NC_082695.1 coordinate 84,758,169, forward strand.
ACCATCTTTTTCTTAACACACAGCTCAGGCAACTAATCTCAAGCACAGAGTATCACAGCACAAGATTTATTTCCAGTGTACAGCACAATAGGTATCTTTTCATTCTTGGTGTCCTTTCAACATGACCAGCGCTTATCATCTTCCTCTTCCTACATCCATGGTTTTTTGCTCTGCCCTGCTCCCCATTTCCGTTAATCTAATAAATGCAGTAGAAATTCAGAGAAGGATAAGTCAGTGAATGTGGAGGAGAAGGGTCTAGATTTAGGCCTGTAAGGTTTGTATTGGTAGAACTCAGATAAATCAGAGTGGGGGCAATGCTTTAAGCCAGTGCATTGTTAAAATGCTTATGACTTGTCCAGGCAGTAAAAAATTGGCCAGGTTAGCTGGACTTCATTGAAAAGCAGTAGGCAATAAAGTTAGAATGTTGTTTCCCAAAAGATGGATGATAAGGGCAAATGATTGTGAACCGTTCTCTCTAATCTTAATACAGTGTCCTCTCACCCATTAATACTATATTTTCCACCTCACTTGAGGTCTCTCTAATCTCTGGCTCACTGTAAGAAAATGCCCCACACTTCCCAGGGTGAGAAAACTTTAAGTGGCAAGTTGTTGGCTGCCTACAGGCTTAAATACCCTACAGACAGGGCACCTGAGGACTGCAGAAAAAAGCATTCCAAGACATGGAAAAGGGATACAAAAGCAGAGTGAGAGTATTGGCTCTGTCCTCTCGCCTCCAAAAGACCAGATAGAGGTATAACTCCCTAACACATCCTCCACTTAAAAAAAATTTTTTTTTTTTTTTTTTGTGGTACATGGGCCTCTCACTGTTGTGGCCTCTCCCGTTGCGGAGCACAGGCTCCGGATGCGCAGGCTCAGCGGCCATGGCTCACGGGCCCAGCCGCTCCGCGGCATGTGGGATCTTCCCGGACCAGGGCACGAACCTGAGTCCCCTGCATCGGCAGGTGGACTCTCAACCACTGCGCCACCAGGGAAGCCCCTAAAAAAATTTTTTTTACTTTAGTTAAGATGCTATTCTGACAAAATGTAAGTACCTTCCTTTGGACAGAGATTCAACTTCTTATAAATTAACATAATTAAAGAAACTGAAAACCAGTTCAAATAAGTACAAAATAGGAGTTTGGGTTTGGAAGATAAGAGGGAAAGCATGAAATATTTGATATACTGTATAGAGGAGAAACAGGATGAGCTGACACACTGATTACATTATGTAAAGTGGTTATGTATGATTCAGTGTAATAGCCTTTGAAACTATATAATGCATAACTGACTGTGTAATAAATCTGTGTTGTTTAATGTTTCTTTTTGTTTGCCAAATTCTTTTGAGAACTTATGCATTAAAATCTTATTTCTATTCAAAGCTAAGAGAATTTGATATTTCTCAAAGTATTATAAAGGATTTTGAAACTAACAAGAATGCTGTTATTACGGGACATTCGATTTTGAGCAACTGGTGCTATGTTTTGCCAAGGTGAGATTTAAATTTGTAATATCTAGGGTGGGTTCAAGATAGTAGTTGTCTCTTATTTTGCTTCAACATTGATATGTGCAGAAGTATAAACCATTTTTGTGAATTTTTGAAACTGAATTATCACTTTAAAAAGGTATTGAAACAATGTTGTCATACAGAAGCCATCAAATTACTAAAATAATTTTGTTATACATTTACATTTTTTTTTTGCTGAACATATATCCAACAAAGGAGCTTTACTGAGAATACATAATATATTGAATATATAAAGTACTCTTACAATTCAACAATATACAATTCAATTAAAAAATAATTAAAGATTTAAACAAGTAATTCACCAAAAAGATATATGGGTGGCAAGTAAGCACATTGAAAGATGCTCAACATCATTAGCAGTCATTAGGAAAATGCAAATCAAAATCACAATAAGATACTGCTACATACCTACTAGTATAGCCAAAACTAAAAAGCCTGATATAATATTGATGAGAATGTGGAGGAACTGGAAAACTTATACATGATTGGGAAGAATGTAAAATGGTACAACCACTTTGGAAAACAGTTTGGCAGTGTCTTTAAAAGTTAAACATATACTTACCATGCAGTTCAGCCATTCTACTCCTAGGGGTTTACCCAAGAGAAAGGAAAGCATATGTCCATACAAAGATTGACATGTATACTCTGATGTGTATAAAATTGATGACTAATAAGAACCTGCTGTATAAAAACATAAATTAAAATTTATCAAAAAAAAAAGACACAAATGTTCATAGCAGCTTTATTTGTAATAGCCAAAAACTGGAAACAACCAAATGCCCATTAAAAAGTGAATAGGTAAACAAACTGTGGTATATCCACACAATGGAATATTATTTGGCAATAAAAAGGAATGAAATATTGATACCACAACATGACTAAAGAATCCCGACCAAAAAATAGTACATATTGTATTATTCCATTTATATAAAAATCTAGAAAATTCAAACTAAGGAAGAATTGGAGGGATTACAAGGACAGTTTGGAGGGCGATGAGTATGTCTGCTATTTTGATTGTGGTGATGGTTTCATGGTACATACATAGGTCAAAATGTACCAAGTCGTACAGTTTAAATATATGTAGTTTATTGAGAGTCAATCATACCTCAATAAAACTGTAACCAAAAAACTACCTTATTTCAACTCATTTTTTGTTTTTTTGAGATTATGAAATGTTCTAAATTTACTGTGGTGGGAGTTCCCTTGTGGCCTAGTGGTTAGGATTCCAGTCTTTGACTGCTTCAGCCCAGATTCAATCCCTGTTCGGGGAACTGAGATTCTGCAAGCCATGTGGCATGGCCAAAAAATTTTTAAATAAACAAAAATAAAATTGACTGTGGTGATGGTTGCACATATCTGCAAATATACTAAAAACCACTGAATTGTATACTTTAAATGGGTTAATTAATTGTATGGTATGTGAGTTACATCTCAATTAAACTGCTTAAAAAGGTCTATCTATTGGGAATTCCCTGGTGGTCCAGTGGTTAGGACTCTGTGCTTCCACTGCAGGGGGCACGGGTTCGATCCCTGGTTGGGGAACTAAGATGCCACATGCCACTGGATGTGGCCAAAAAAATAAAAATATCTATCTACTTTTTTTTTTTTAATTTACGTAAGAGTTTAACAATTTTTTTTTACCTGGAGGAGATACTATAGGCAAGTACATGATTAAAAGTGGGAATGTATATATTAAAAGTGGGAATGTATATATAGAATCTGACAATAACAAGTAGAAACAAGAACTCAAACAGCTCCCCATTCTGGGTCAGCAAACAGCTTGAAAAACCTCAAACTGCCATGAAGGGAGAGCATCATTTTACTGTGTATACATAGTACCTGGGACTATACTGATAAGCCAAAAATGCTACTCTATTTGGTAAACTCTGCTAAACAGACCACATAAACACAGTACACTTTAGAGAGAGAATCTTAAAGTGCACGACTCTAAAGTCCTCTGATATACATTTACGTTTTTATTAGACCTAGTTTTAAAACAGTAAAATTTCTAGGTATCTCATTACAAAATTACAACTATTATAATAATATCAATAGAATATTATAAACTTGTACATATAATTAATGACTCATTATCATTTGATATGAGCTGTTTTAAGTTTGTACTGTCTTCAGGGGAAAAAATGACTTATTATTAACATAAATATGACTATTGGCATGAAATTTTAACCTGCTTAGGCAAAAGAACTTTCAAGCAGCATATACACAATGCCTTGGTCATTGAAGCCAAGAAAAGGTAGGTAGGGAACAAGATTTGACTCTGATTCATTCAGCTCTTAACAGACTTTTCCCTAAAGTCTAACAATTATCAGGCATACCTCTATGTGGCAACACTGTATTCATTAGTTTGTGTTTATAACTGGCTTATTGTTTGCATCAGTTCAACTTAGTTTTTTCTAACAATTCTAGTTGTTAAGAATTTAGTACAATGTTAATTTAGAACTGGGAGCAAATGAGTAGCTTATTTACTTATGTGTTGATAGTTGCTAAAATTTTTGAATGCTTTCCAAATCACATAAACTGTATCTAAGCATTGGCTCATAATACTTCACCACCTCTATCTTTTATAGTATGAAAATGGGACAAATAATAAGTATTCTTCACACCATACCCCCTGACTGTCCTTTTCACTCATATGAAGATTTCCAGATGCACTGGGATGACCTGGTAAGGAATAGAAACATATATTACATTAGTAGCTATTTGATTTTACTTCTTGTAATTTAACCTTAAGTTTAGCTTTCTCAGGAGAATTTCAACTTTGTTCTTAATTTTTAGTATAGCTATAAGCTTCCAGAAAATTATGGAACTACTAAAATATACTGCAGCATCTACTTCAAAATGATAGGAGGAAGGATCTTCACATATCCTTTACAGATGCTCTCTGCCCACCTTACGATCCAGGCTTACTCCTGCCCTGATGTCATCATTTTCAACCTTCTCTAAGTTCAAATGAAGCTACTTTCCCTCTACTTCTTTTTATCTGAATAAGTATTTTTTGTTTTCCTTAGAATTTTGCTATTTTTATTTGAGGATGAGCTTAATAAAAATATTTTTTCCCCTTAAACACTACTGCAACAATTTAGACAGCAGAAGAAACTTTAGACTAGATAGGAAAAATGTTTACATGATTCCTAGTAGAAAGTAAGAAAATAATTGCAGGCTGCTTAGCCAAGGGCTCCCTCCTGTGGCATGCTGGATATTACTGAAAGGGTAGAATTAAAAGAATTAGTCATTTAATGAAATTTTTTTTCAGAGTATTTAATTTTACGGTCAAAGTTTAGAGGATTTGAGTTGCACTTAATGCACCCCATTGATTCAAGAAAATATTTTTCTTAATGTTATTTTTAAAAATCAACATACAAAAAGCACACAAGTGCTCAGGTGAAACTCTTCCATCTTAATTAGTACTTATTTCACCATTTCTGTCTCTTTATACTCTGACCAGCTGGAGTTTCCAAATGGAAGAGGGAGGAGCCTAATGTTCTCTTTCTGTATTCTGCATTTCCTAACCCAAATCTTAATATAAAACTGAGGTTGACAGGTATCAATTTTTCCCCTTCATTAGATGCTAAGACATTATTCCAAGTCTTCAGAATATTTTTCATCAGAAAAAGTAATTGCTTTTCTCAAAGAACTGCTTTTAGAGCTTGAGTACACTCTATACATGTTGTTTCTCTGTACTGAATTTTTACTGCTGTTGGAGATGCAACCTGTTTATTGTTTACTATAAACACTTATTATTATAATCTATAAAGGTCATAGTATCTTTTTTATAAGTCATTTTTTTTAATAAATCTTAGTTTGCCAGTCTGTGTAGAAAGCCATATAGTAAGGGTACTGTGAGTTGTCTTTATTGTGAGTGTTAAAATTTAAGCAGTTAAGATTCCTGTGAGTAAACGTTCTCTATAGCTTTGGATAATATGGAATAAGCAATACATAAAATATTTAGGATTTAGTTGTGTGCCTTTTAAGACCGTTTTACTTCCATTAAAAAATGCTGTCTTCTATCTACAGAAAATTTCCCACTGTTCTTTAACAATGTTCAGATACCCTCTCAGTTGCATCAGAAGTCAGCCCATACAGTTCTTTCCAAGGGTAGATATGGAAAGTGTGTTGAAAAGTTTTCTTTCAGATTTAAAATCTAAGCTGCCCCATATATGTGGATTTCCCATAAAGATGACAACTAAACCGTTGTACTACACACAAGAACTAACTAAACTGTATCTGCAGGTAAGAGATTTCATATCCTACCAAGTTCTCTAAGACATGCTATGCACCTTTTGCCTTCAGTGATGGACTACCTATCCACTGTGCTATAAGTCTTTTCTCTCAGTTCAGTGTTTCCCTAATACTATTTGTCATTGTTGTACTTAACCATTTGTTATTGTCATTATTAATATTATTATTGTATTTAACTTGGTATTATGGTAGTAGTTGTTTACTGTTCTATTTCTTCTAATTTAACATGACTTCCTAGAGGGCAAAGAGCGTATTCATCTTATTCCAAGTTCCTGGTACTTAATAGGTGTTCATTAAATGTTTTTTCAAAGAATAAATGAATAAATGATCGTATAGGATAGTTTGGAAACATTTGCCTCATACAAATCCAAGTTTTCTTTGAAATTCTGCCACTAAGGTCATTTGAGTCTGATTGATTGAAAAAGCCTTTGAATAATTCCATTTATAAAAATTGAATTATGGTAGCATTTTCATTGTAAGATGATATGCTAAGTGAAATCTTATTTATGAAAAAAAGAATAAGTAGCAATTAAGCAATATTGATGAAGAAAATATGATGGCCTATCTTCACACTCAATAGAATAAGATTTCTTTGTCAAAAGGAAACAAAATTAAAAGGGAAGTTTTTGAAGAACAAGTGGAAATTCAATTTAAATTTTTCAACAATGATCTTTCTTTTAAATGACAAATATGTGTGTTTTCATCAAAAGGAAAGACGGAGGTTTGAATAATTTGAACAGTTCGGAATGTAATATGAATTATTTGAATATTTCTGTGTCTTCTGAGTCTCCTTTCTTGACTTATAATACTAGCGTCTTGTTTTATTGTAGCTTCCACTGCTCCAGTGATTTAGGCTTTCATGTGGTGTTGACTTGCTATGGCTCAAACACTATGCCTAATGGCATTTTTTTCAGCTTTTGCTGCCATACTGCTTGCTTCATTCTCTTTATAATCCTCGAGTAAAATTCACCAGAGCCAGTATTTGATAGATCCCTTTTATCTTTTCTAGCCAGGTCACACCATCTGTCACTAGCCAGCCTGTGGATCTGGTATCCTTGGGTTAGGGGCTAACACCTCATATAAATGCTATAAAAACATAACAGCCAAGATATCTTGGCTATAAGGCAAGGCCATTTCCTTAGAAGGGAGTGTGCGTGGACAAATACCAATTGACATCTTTATGATCTTTATGAATCTTAAAATTTTGCCCTGACATAACATTTTAAAAAGTTTAGTTGTTGGCCAAGTCCAAATCTGAGGAATTTAGAAGATATGTCATTACATCATGCATTTTTATTGAATATATTTATTGAATACCTTATATTTCCAGCCTACATCTGTTTTGAAAGTGGTGAGTCCAGACAATATATTTGTGAAAATTTGCTTCTTAAATGTAAAATAACACTTACTTGGAAATTCTGGTCTTTATATTGCTTCTGACAATTGGTACATTGACAATAAGAATTTCTCCTCAGTTTTATGGAGTGCCTTCTCTGTGCCTTCTCACTTAATCATCAAAATAGACTCTTGGGGTAAAAAATTGTTTTCTCAGTTTTGCAGAAGAAGAAACTTGAAGCTCACAGCATTCAAGTAATTTAACCAAAGCCACACAGTTAAATACATTCCAAAATTAAAACTGAAACCCAAAGAATGGATTCTTAGTTCTAAAATTGGAAAACGTTTAGATTTGCAGTTAAGAGCCAGACTCTAGAGACAGGCTGCCTAGGTTTGAACTCCTTACTACTTGTATAATCTTGGACAAGTTATTTAATCTCCCTGTGCCTCAGTTTCTCCAGTTGTAAAATGGGGCATAGTAGCAGTGGTAGTAATAGCACCTGTCACAAATTGGGCTCTCTAGGAGGCCTACTCTGAAATGGAGTCCAGTGCGTGTGATGCTTATCGAGAAGTGCCCTTGGAATCAACACCTACAGACAGCAGGGAAGGAAGAATGGGTAAAGGGAGAAGTCAAAAGCAAAGCAGGTGCCAGATAGCCATGGCCAACCTTCTGAGGAGCACAGGGGCTAAAACGGCCCATCACAGTGGTTCTGCATTGGCCAAAATAGCCAGGCCTTTTTACCTCTTCCATCTGTCGTTGGATTTGGGCCACCTGGAGACAGGCAGGTTCTAGGGTGAGGTGGGTCTCCATAACTGAGGCAGTCTCTGCAGGGGCTGACTGCCAAAGGTGGTTTGCTGACAGTACCCTGGCAGCAGGGGAGCAGCCCTTTCTTGAAGGGAATCTGGGCAGCACATCACCATTTCCTTCCCAGTACTTCATAGGGTTTTTTGTGTTTTGTTTTTGGATTAGATAATCCTATTTGGAACAGTTCCTTGTACTTGAGCTCTCAGTACATGTTAGTTCCTATTATTGTTACAACCTTGTTAGCTCTAAGTACTAAAAAGAATAAATTAAAAAAATGAAAAACAAATTGATCAAACTACTTGATAAAACTCAACTGACTTAAAAAAGTAAATTAGTAGGAGTGCTTAGCCAAACTAGCTTTTTTTTTTTAACTTACCAGAATTCTCCAAGATACATAAAAGAAATTACTATAGTATAACGAACTCTTGTATGCCTATCATCTGGCTCCTCCTTGATGGATTTTTGGGGTGGGGGTAAACTGTAGTATTTTAAAACAAATCCAAGATATGCTGTTATTTTAATCTGTAAAGACTTTAGTATGTGTCTTTTTCTGATAAGAGCTTTTTAAAAATATTATGTAATAATAATTGATTAATATCACCTAATACCAGTTCATACTGCAATTCCCTATTTATTTCAAAGATTTGTTTTAGAGGTTTCGTTTAAGTCAGAATCCAAGCAAGGTCCACATAATTTGGTTGTTCTATCTCTTAGATCTCTTTTATTGAATAACATTCCAAACTCCCCTCCTTTTTATTTATGCCAGTTATTTGCTGGGAAAACTGGATCATTTACCTGGAAAATGTCCCATATTTTGCATTTGAATGATGGCTTCCTTGTTGTGTCATGTCTTTAAATTTAACACATTCTTCCAAGCGCCATATTTCCTCCAAACCTGTACTTAAATCCTAAGCTTAACTGAATCCTGGTTGGACTTTAATCAAGAAACACTCAGGTGGTACAAGACACAGAACCAAATTTTAATAGAAAAAACACGTTTGATCCATCATTTTGATCAGTCCTCAAGCTTCATTTAACAATTTCCTTAATTCTAGGCCTCCATTAGATGTCCATTCATATCTAAATATAAGTTAAAGCTTTTGGTTTCCCTATAATTTTATGTTAATGTACAAAATTATATAAATTGTATGTAAAGTTCTAGAAATTAAAAGTCAACTAAGCCACACTGACACCTGGCAGAATAATGGTAATAATGTGATAAAGCATACGTTTTTTTGTTAGGTTATGACCTCACAAAGCTTTGGTTTGTTGACAATTTAAGTATTTTAAGTTCTGTGAATTACTTATGATTTCATCTGTTGTTTACATTGGCCCTTTTTGTAGTCTTTTTAAAATTTTGAATGTAAACCTAGAAGAGGTTTCCCCCTTTGGGCTGTTTACTATATTTTAGAAATTGAAAGAATGAGTAAATAATACATTGACAGGCTAGGGAGCAAAACAAGCTCCTGGAAATTATTTCCACCAGATATATATTCCTGAGAGACAGATGAGGATGAAACTGGGTGTGAATATAAACGTTTCAGATACATATTCTAGATAAGTTTTATATCAAAATACAGATAATCTATTCTTATATGAATCTGCCTAGAATGAGTTTTTCTTTTGGTATCTCAAGTAGTAGGTATATTGTTTAACAGTTACTACGGTTTATGAAAACCAAGGGTCTAAAAACGTTCTTTGATTTTCTACAATTGATTTCAACTTAGTTCTTGACCTGTTTTTCATCAAATGGAAAAAATTCAGTCTAGCCATTTTAAGATGATTCAGCCGCTTATGACAAAACATCTTTTTGAGGTAGAATTTCATTCAAATTTAAGAATCATTCTCCCCGTGATAGCATCTACGTACAGGGGAAAGCCTACATAGGGTGAGGGCATTTGGTGTGTTTGCCTCAAATGGTCCACATCAGGAGAATGAATGCCCTAAGCTCTGTTCCAGACACCTGCAAAGCTGGTGAGTGGACACTTGGGCTTCTGCTAACTCTGCAACTGAAAAACCAAAGGCATTCATAAGTAAACTTTTCAGCAGAAACTACAGAAGTATGGCTTTACCTCACTTCTTTCTTCCAAATATTGTATGAGTGCATCTGACTGGTTGATCCTAAATCACATCCTGAACCCTAGCTGCAAAGGAGAAAATGTTCATTTTAGATTTCCAGGCTCTAGAAGGAATGCTAGAAGGAGGGTGGAATGGGTATTGAACACCAGTCCACCGTATCCGTCACGTCCATCACACAGTCACAGCTGAGTAGTGGAGGGGAGAGGGCAGGCATTAACTTCTTGACTTGCATTAGTCTGATGTTGCTGGTCTCATATGGTATCTTGACAAAGATGGTGTACAAGGTGTTCTTCTAGCTCCTTCGTACAGATGGTCTTCAGAAGAACAGCTGTAGCCCCTCTTGAATTTCTCTAGCGCTACATGTCAAACCCTGTTATGGGTAGAATTGTGCACCCCTCCCCCCCACAAAAAAATTGACATGTTGAAGTCCTAACCAGCAGTACCTCAGGACATGACCTTGTTTGAAATAGGGCTGTTACAGAAATGATGAGATACTGGCATATGTGGGCCCCTAATCCAGTGTGACTGGTGTTCTTATATAAAAGGGAAATTTGGACACAGACTCATTTGCAGGGAGAATGCCATGTGAATATGAAATGGCCATCTCCAAATTGAGGGAAGAGGCCTAGATCACATCCTTTTCTCATGGCCCAAATTCTGCCAGCACCTTTATTTTGGACTTCTCACCTCCAGAACTTTGAGGCAATACATTTCTGTTGTTTAAGCCACCCAGTTTGTGGTGGCTTTGTTATAGCAGCCCTATCAAACAATACAAACTCCTTCTTGATGCGTGCTTTTTCACTCAGCCTAGCAATCTCCTGGCATTATAAACCATTCCTCAGTTAGCTTCTGCATCACTTCACTCAGGGTCATGAAAGCTGGCTAGTTCCTCTTCTGTGCCCTCTGCAAATTATGAGGAAGTAAAGAGGGGCGTCTTCTTGCCTCACTGACATGAATAAGACTCCAGCTTGAGAAATCTACAGACAAAAGTGAACCCAGTCACCTACTTTGAGCATCACCCAAACCTTACCCAGGACTTTATTGGGGACTTCCCACTTCTCCCACGAATAGCCGTGGTGGGAGAAGGAGCGTTATTCTCTGTGGTGACTTTGTATTATGTCAACCTGAGTACGCTGTAGGTATGTGTCCTTGAATTCCTTCCTACATCGTTCTGGCTTAGGGTGGCACGTGATTGGGAAGGTGGAGGCGAAGCAAGAGCTACGTTCACACAGAGAAAGTCTGTGTGAGGCCAGTGTTGCAACTCAGCCTCATGGGGATAAGCTATGGCAGCTTGTTGATGTGGAGCAGAAGTTGGGCCATAGCTCCATCTACCCTGACCACATCTCCTCCTTCAGCTCTCTAAATCCTGCGTCGGGTTTGTATGCATCTCCATTGCCAAGTGCACCAGCCCTTTTGTAGGTCACCTGTACTATGATGTCAGAGGCTTGTAGTTGGTAAGAGACCAACTGCTCTCTGACATTCTACTCCATTTTTCAAGGTGGCTACAAGGTCACCCAGCCACATGCCCTTCTGACCAGTGACAACTCTTCTATTGTAGTATGGGGTCTATGTCCCCTCCTTTTGGATCTGGGCAGGCCTGTGATAGAAGTGATGCTACATGACTTCCAAGACTAGGTCATTAAAAGAAAAACAGTTTCTTCCTGTCTCTTGGGACAGTTGCTATGCCACATGTGAGGGATCCCAGTCTACATGAAGAGGCTACCTGTAGGTATTCCAAATGACAACCAGTGTCGATCATCACACATGTGAGGAAGTGATTCCAGCCCCAGAGTCATCTAACCACAACTGCCTGAGAGCCTCTTAGCTAAACCATGTCAAATCCCAGAATAAAAAAATAAATAAATTTTTTTTAAAAAATCCCAGAATCATTAAAGATAAAACATAATTATTTTTGTTTAAAGCCACTAAGTTTTGGTATGATTTGCCTAATAAGTAAGTGGATCACTCACTCACTTTTCCTCTGCCTGTTCACAACTCTTATCTCCTAAAATTCTGTCCTACTGTCCTCCCAACTATATTCAACAACTGAATCTCCAGTAAGGGAGAGAAAAACCAATTGTTCTGGTTTGAATATTGTTCCAGATTGTTTTTTTTAATTTTATTTCAAGGTGTGAATCTATGTGTTTTTTATGTCAGAGGGTGAGAAAAGAACTCTGTGTTCAGTGTTTCCGATTATTGTCACATGTCTCTCTTTTACAGACACTAAGACTTAATAGGTATGTATTTTAAAAGACTATAAGCACTTCCCAGCAACAGATGAATAGATAAACAAAATGTGGTATATACATACAATGGAATATTATTCAGCCATAAAAATGAATGAAATTCTGACATGTGCTGCAACATGGATGAACTTTGAAAAGCTAAATGAAATAAGCCAGACGCAAAGAGACAAATATTGTGATTCCACTTACATGGAATACTTAGAGTGGGCAAATTCATAGTGACAGAAAGGAGAATGGTGGTAACCAGAGCTGTGAGGAGAAGGAAACAAGTTATTGCTTAAAGACTATGAAGTTCCTGTTTGGGATAAAGATAAAGTTTTGGAAATAGTGATGATTACACAACAGAAGTACAGTGGGGAATGTACTTAATGCCACTGAATTGTATGCTTAACAATGGATAAAATGGTATATTTCATGCTTTATATTTTTCTACAACAATTTTTTAAGAAGACTATGAACACTTGTTTCTCTTTGATGTATCTGACAAGTCAGTTTGACAAGTACTTGCTGAATTGCTTCCAGATACCAGGCACTCTAGTAGGCAATAAGATTGCAAAATGATTAAGACACAGTCACTGCCCTATACTCAAAATCCTACTTGTTCTGAAAGGTGTAGTGTAGATGCAACCACCTCCTCCATTAATTTAATTTCTGAGTAAATGTTTTGTTAGTAACTGTGTGAAAGATTTAAGCATGTGAAGGATGTAAGAATAAGTAACTCATAGTTCCTACCCTCAGAGAATCTAGTATCTACTTAGGGAGACTGAACATGCACACTAAAAGATAAGAGCATTACCTTGTCCTATTTTTTTGGTGACAAATAGTAACTGATAGAAGATCCTTGGGAAGTTGAGAGGGAAAAAATGGAGAGAAGAGGGAAAGACATTCTGAGAGAGACAGCAGAACGAGCACATTTGGACGACGATGGTAGCAGCTAAGGGTATAGTTTTTATAGTTGATTTATATACAATTTAGAATATAACTTCATCTTAAAATATTACCTTGAAAGGATGGTATCTAAAGAAGGATACAAATCATAAGAAATATACACATGTCCTCACTAAGGCTCATTTGTTTGTTTTTCTTTACCTGTTCTATGTATTGTAGTGTTACTTTTTATCCTTATTTTGATGATATCTTATATCATTTCTTTTCCATTAAGGACATTATTACATTTTCGAAATTTCCTAATCTTTATCCTTTCAGGAAAAGAAAGTCAAGCCGCCTAATCTAACCACTAAACAAAAATTCAGGTCCTCTCTGGCTCAGGCCCCTTCCACAAGACCTGCCCAGGCTCAAAGTATTCCACTTCATTCAGTAGCCACAGACCGCAAGGTGGAGCTTTCGGTCAGCCAGCCGAAGCCCTATGTGTCCTCAACTCTGCACCTCCAGCCAGAATCTGTTCAGAGCAGAAAGAAATCCCTGCCTGACAAGGCAGCACAAGTACATCTGGAAGTACCAAAGCTCAACAGAGGAAGTACTCAAGTTCAAGACACAGATTTTAGCTCCCAACATAATATTGCCCCTAAATTCATACCAGTTTTCAAAAATCGACAATTACAGATGAACAAAAATATCTTAGAACCTGACAACCTGAAAAGAAAACATGTTGTTACAGAATCTAAGTTGCTTTCACTTAAAACTAGTGTGATCCAGGATGATAAACTGAATTTAGATCCAGCTATTAAAAAAAGATCTAATCGCAGCATTCAGATGAAGACTTCTAGATCTCTGCAAGAAAAAAACACTGAGTCCTTTGAAAATATGACAGAAAATCCCCCTTCTAGTGGAAAATTACCGGTCATGAGTTTAAGTGAAATTAAACAACTACCTAATAGTTCAGTATTTCAGATGTCAAATAACAAGTTAGGTGTAATAAAAAGTGTTGTTGACTTCCAAGTGAATGAAAAAGAAAATTTGACAAGCAAATACATAACACAAATTTTAGGGAAAGGCCACGAGTCACTAAAAGTGAAAAGACCACCACACATTTTTGAGTCAGACACAGAAACGGAAGATTCCCAGCTGCTGCAGCAACAATCAGTTGATCAAACTAAAGAAGCTGATGTAAGTGACCACCAGTTAATAGTAGACAGAACAGCCCTGAAGTCTAAAAGGAAATTATGTCAGGACTCTTCAGAAACTTCAAAGAAGCCTCACTCCAATACTATCCATTACGGACAATCCAGTTCTTCTAAGAACCAGGTAAAAAACCTAAAAACAATTTTAATCTGGGGATATTGACCATGTGATAGACCTTTAAAACCCCTAAATAAAGATTTAAATGATTTGCCCAAGATCGTCTAGAAACACAGTAAGAAACAGAGTATCTAACACAACTGCAAGTATGTACAGTTAATTTATAACAAAATGTGATTCTTCTATCTGGTTACAGATACATAACTTGGACAAATCAAAACATAAGAAATCTCTCATCTTTCATAAAGCTTAGGACATGGATGTGAAAGAAGGAAATACCTACCAGGTAACTTAGGTGATATCTTCTGATTGGTTGATTGATTGATTATTATTTGGCTGCGTTGGGTCTTCGTTGCTGCGCGCAGGCTTTCTCTAGTTGCGGTGAGCGGGGGCTACTCTTCGTTGTGGTGCGCGGGCTTCTCATTGCGGTGGCTTCTCTTATTGCAGAGCACGGGCTCTAGGCAAGCAGGCTTAAGTAGTTGTTGCGTGCGGGCTCAGTAGTTGTGGCTCGTGGGCTCTAGACCGCAGACTCAGTAGTTGTGGCTCGCGGGCTTAGTTGCTCCGCCGCATGTGGGATCTTCCCAGACAAGGGATCAAACCCTTGTCCCCTGCATTGGCAGGTGTATTCTTAAACAGTGTACCACCAGGGAAATCCCTGATTTATTTTTTATTACATTAACAAAATTGGAATTACCAAGTTTATGTACCAAAGGAGCTACTTTTAATTCCTTGAAGCCTTAAAATCAGCAAGGAAATAGTAAATGGTGGGGACAGTACAATCCTTGACTAAGGACTGTACACAGCAACTGTAATGTGTTGTAAAGGCCCCTAAAGAGGGATGAGGTAGAGAGAGGTCCCATCACTGGCTCCCACCCACTCTGTTCTGGGGTCTTTGCAGACTAAGAACAAGGCGCGGTGCAGACTAACTAAAGATACAAGATTTCATAGCCATTAGAGAACACCTACCTTTTGGACTCTTACCCAAGATGATTAACCTTAAATAATGTTTCAGAAATTAATCATTAAGTTCAAGTTAACTCCAAAAAATTTTGCAGTGCTCGCTAAATTTAAACTTGAGATTTAGCTGATAAGGCTGAGTCCACAGCACTGAAATCACAAAACCATGCATCTGGAAATTGCATTTTATTCCATTCTGCCATCTGTTTAATCTAACAAACATATTACTAAAATACCCACAAATACTTTTTTGCATAGAACTGTTGGAATATTTTCAATTCAAATTTATTATGAACAAACTACAAAGCATTTTCTTATTTTGTTTTCCAAATGCTGTTTCTTTCTATAATTAAAAGAGTTTTTAGCCTGATTTGAATTACCAAAAGATACTTAAATCTATTTTCATATATTGTATAATGTTAAGTTTCATGTAGTTTTTGATGGCTTACTATATGCAGTCAGTAGGTGGTTGAGGAAAAAATGTATGTGCTAGCTAGAATGCCTTAAAATTTTTTATTTTCATTTTTAAAAATAAATGAAATCTACTCTAGATCTCATATTGTTTTAGAAGTATAGCACTTTCCCACTTTGAATTACTTAAGACCTAACACAGTTTTTAACAATTAAAACATCTGTCCATCAGCTAGAAAGAATAACATAATGAGAAAAATCATAGGATATCATAATAGAAAAGAATTTCCCCAAAATATAAAATTAATATATACCCCTGTAAAATTGTTAAATAATACAAAACAGTTTCAGGAAAAAAGTAAAAAAACAAAAAAACCACCTGCAATTCCTCTTTGCAGAGATAACCACTCTGAACAGTGGATGGACACACATGCACTCCTGTGAACATGGAATGAGGCTCCATACGCTGCCGTGGAAACTCTTTTATCACTCAGCAGGTTTCTTCATAGTTGGTTGGATAGTGTTCCATTGCAATGTGGATATCCTATATTTAACTATCCCTACTGATTGACATTTAAGTTGTTCGCAACCTTTCACTATAACAACGTCATGTAATTAGTCTAGTACAGTTCTTTGCAAAATGCCAGTTATATAGTAGTTTTGTTAGTTGGAAATATCTTTATTTTGTGTTTTTATTATTGAAATGTATTTGAATTCATTATTTTTACTGTTGAAATTTACAAACCACACAATATACATAGTATAAAAAACCTCTCAGTACCTATCACCCTGCTTCAACAATTATTAATATTTTGCCACTCTGTTTCATCTATTTCTCACAGATACACTTTTTTTCCTATACTATTTTAAAGCAAATTCAATATGTCATATAGTTTTACCCATAAATACTTTAGTGTATATTTCTTACAGATAAGGTATAGCATATTTTTAAAGAAAAAAAAGAATGTGTATATATACATTAAATTTGGGGGGTTCTACCATATCTTCATTGATTCACTAACTTTCATTTTAGTGTAAATATGCAAACTAACAGGAAGCCCTCAATAAAAATAAAATCTATTTCACAGAAGAACTAGAGCCTTCAATCATATAATCAAAATATTGGAGGGAGATTTATTTGTTCAGCCTTATTTATTAAGCCTATGCTATGTGCCAGGTAGTAGGTTATACACTGGGTTACTGAAATAAGACTGCAATCGGCCATGTGGTCTCTTTTCCAGCAAACCCATTCTGGGTGCCTGGCAAAGACATAGGAGTATAAATGTATTGAAACAAATGTCAACAATGATATTTGGTCCATATTACAAATAAATTATCTAATATATAAAAAGAGGGAAACAGAAATGGAGCTTCTCTCCTAACTAGTATTCTGGCTTTCAAACATTTTAGAAATTTAATTTACAAAATGTGATATAATTGTTGTGGTAAGATATTTAAAGAAACCAAAATCCTCATTAATATTCCACTGAAATAATCCTTCATTAAAAAAGAGCCAGCAGAGAGTCAAGTATAAGTTGAACTTAGATTTTTTTAGTGTGACTCACTGCTTTTGCTACTTTACTAAACCACTGCAATTAAAGGCAAAAATGAATACAAACTTTACTTCAAAATTGTAAATATAATTCTTGTTCTTGAAATTGTGCCCTATTAATTTACTGTATAGCTTTACTGAAAAAGTTTCTATTTTCCAGAATTATCTCTATTTTATAATTATTCTACCATTTTCATAGGGAAATACATCTGGTTTAAAGCCTATTTTGAGTGTGCCTTTCTCATTCTAAAACTAGTATGATAGATAACTAATAGACTGCAGTAAAAAACAGTATGTCACTTTGTGAGGACGTGGTGAAAATATTTGTTTGTGAAGGTGCTGTTAATAAGGATATATATTTGGTCACTTGGTCAGTCGACCACAACCTGTACTCATTCTTGAAACCAGTCTTCCTCCTGCTCCGTGGAGCTTTAGGCTGTCTTCCTGCTACTGTCCACTTATCATGTCTCAGGTAATACAAACTTATTTTACTATTAGACTTAGCAAATCCAATGCTTAAGTAGTGTGTAGTATCTTCCAATTCTTTATGTAAATAATCTTGATAGCCCCTCCTCCACTCCGTTAGTGTCTAAAATTTAGAATTTATAGGAAAGTACTTCTTTAGATAAATATTAACTTATATGGCAAAGCCTGCTTATGTTAGAATCAGTCTATTCTCTGGTATAAAGTAGGTTTATTTTTCATCTTACAATATTTATCCTAATGAAAATTTACCAGAAAATATGTATACACATATAACATATAAAGACATATACATATATGTGTGTGTGTATATATGTATATATATATATTTAATTTACTGTAAAGATAAATTGATTGATTAATTATTTACTACTCCATGTTCAGAGACGAGAGTCCAGACCAAACTGTTGTGCTCAAATTCACTGGAGAAATCAGTGAAGATTTTGGTTCATTATAAAGAAGATTTTGGTTCCTTGTTTTAATTTATATGCATTGTGGAATACCCCTTACCCTGCCCCAAATCATTCTTCACATTCCAATTGTATGTCAGTTTTAGAACCATTACAATTTTGAAACTATAAACAAATGATTTTGTTTGCTTATGTATAGGTCAGCCATGGCATTTAAAAACCGAGTCTGCTGAAATTAATGCTAAAAATCACCTTCATAGAAATGTAAAAAAGCTTTTTTTATACCTTTCATATTTTAAATTTCACAGTATTTGTTGCTTACTATGTTACTATTTTAGTGATATTTTATTAGATATTACTATATTATACATTATATTATTTATATTTTAGTTGTTGCTTACATAACAAATAAGTAAAAAATACGGGTTAGTCAATGATTCGCTTTTATCTGACTAACCAGTTCACTAACCAGTTCTTGCTTTCTTTTTCAAATTGCTCATCATCTGCTGTTATGCTGGAACTGACAATATATTGGGTATTTATTGATACTTAAGAATGGTCAGTATTAATAAATGCTTAAAGATGTCATGGTTATTATCTATTGATGCTTAAAATATTTATGCTGTATCCTACATAGTGTCATAGTGTTTTATTTTTAATTAAAAAAACGATTTCAAATAGATGTATTTTTCTGTGTCAGAGTGACTATATAGGAATGGAAAGGCTTAGATAAATTACACATTCTTTTACCTCTGTGGTTCCATTTCTTAACATGCATTTGCTGCTGGACCCACGTAAACTATTTTAGGTTCTCACCACTTTACACAACCTTTATTCTCGAAGTCTTTCATTCTTTCATACAACAGACATTTATTTAGTATTTGGCATGTGCCAAGAGCTATTGTAGATGCTTGGGATATATCAGTGAACACTGGCAGGGAAAGACAGACAATAAACATAACAAATAAATAAATTATATAATGTATTAGAAAGTGACAAGTGTAGGAACAAAGAAAAATAGAGCAAAGTAAGAGACATGGTTTAGGTAGGCTTCCTTGGGCAAAGACATGCAGGAGGAGAGGGAGTTAGCCACATGGATATCTGAAGGATGAGCTCTCCAGGTCTAAGGAACAGGCTATATGTTCAGGGAGACATCAGAGAGCCCAGAGTGGCTAGAGTTAAATGGGCTGGAGAGGAGAAGCCAGGAGATATGACCTGATCAAGAACACATACTTTGACCCTGAGTGAAATGGAGTTGGGACCAGAGGGGTGACACATCTGGCGTAGATTTCAGCAGCATCATTCTGACTGCTGTGTTTAGACTAGACTGGGGTAGAGCAGAGTTCAGGAAAAGAAATAGGGAGACCCGCTGAGAGGCTGTTGCAGGAATCCAGGCAAAGATGAAAGTGGCTGGTAGCAGAGGAGGAGGTGAGAAGTGGCTGACTCTGGATATGTTGTGAAGGTTGAGGTCCACAGGATTAGGGATGTGAGAGAAAAAGGTGCTGAGGAGGGCCCCAGGGCTTTTGGCTTGATCACTTGGGAGGATGGAACTGTTATCAACTGAGATGAAAAGGAGCAGGCTTTGGAGTAAGAGGAGGACTGAGGATTGACCATTTCATAGCATGGAGGTCATTGATGACTCTGACAAGCAATTTCTGTGTCATGATGGATGTGAAAGCCTGACTGGGTGAGTTTAAGAGAGAAGGGGGGCACAGGGGGGGATTGGAAATCACGAATGTAGACTGCTCACTTGAGAACAGTCACCGGTGGACTTTTCTAACTCATTTTCATTTACTCCTTAACAATATTATCCTGTGATTACCCCTTTCTTGAAACACTGTTCTCCCATGACGTCTGTAATCTTACATCTCTGGACACAATTTTTCTGTTTCCTTTACTCACTGGCATTAAATATCCCAAAGACCTTGAAGGATAAACAGTGGTTATGCCTGACACATTTGGGACACAGGAGGAACAGTAAGAAGGATATTCCAAAGAGAAGAACTAAAACGAACAAAGGCCCGATGAGGTTACATGTGTTTAAGGAACAGTGAATACTGATTCTGGTGTGGTCAGCATGTGCTTCATGCAGGGACCAGAATGAGTGCAGACTGGGCCACGGTGATCAAGGAGAGTTTTAGGCATGTCGAAATCATCTGGAGACTATTCCAGAAACCTAATCCAAGGAGCAGAGAATAGAGAGTAAGACAGTACTAACAGACCTAGAAATAGCTGGTCAGGGAAACTGGCTGTGGATGGCACATGCTGGAGAGGTAGGCTCAGAGATGAAGCTGGATTTTCAAACTTGACCAGTGCGAGAAGAGCATTCCCCTTTAAAAATACAGAAATGAAGGAGTGGTAGGGAAGATGTAACAGGAAGATGACTGATTCCGTCCATCATAAACTGGGTTGGACTGAATCAGTAGACAACTAGATTAAAATTCAGGACATGGTATCGTTTGGGGAGTCATCCACATAGAAATGTTAGTTGAAGGCATGTGTGAGCGTGTAAGCAGCAAAGAGAAGAACACAAATGACAATTTTGAGGACAGGATATCAATGCATAAGGAATGGGGGAGAGGGAGAAGGTGCAGAGAAAAGCAGTCAGGATAAGGTCAGAAAGCAGAGGTGTGGAGTTCCAGAGCCAAGGAAAAGGAGGGTGTGTGGTGGCAACATTGGTGTCAGTAAAAGCCCAGGAGAAGGAGGCCTGAGAGGCAGAAGGCTTCGGTCTCAGAGGTCCCAAGTGGCTGCTGTGGTTCAAAGGTGAAGTACAGAAGATGGTCAGGTGTGCAGGAAGCAAGTGCTGGAGTTTTCTGTGAGAAGTTCGGCTGTGAAGGGAGGACGGTCATTGGAAGAGATGGCAAGATCAAAGGAACATTTGTGATCTGAAACAAAAGTGCAAACACTTCAAAATAACCAGAAAAAAAAGAAACGCTGAGAATATAACAAATTAATAGGATTTTTCAATTTTAAGCTTTTCGTCTATGATTTGTAAAATTTCTGAAAACTGCTACCACTAAATTTAACAGATCACTCATAAACAGTTGATCATCTTAGTTTATCAGCTTGTGTTTTTAAGAATGCTCATGATTGATTTTTTTAATATTACATGTATCTTTCATATGTTTTCTGCCAGTGAAACTTTTCCTAGTTTCTACAAAAAATAAAATGCATTAATGTTTTATTGCATTCCACAGAGATCATCCTTGCTACTTTATATTATTAAATTTCTGAATTTAAATATTCAAGGAATATTTTACTGTTAACATTCAAAGATGAAAGAAATTATATATAGTATGCAAGTAATATTTTAATATTTTGTTCCCCTAGCTTGTATCCAGAGGATCGTTAGGAATTATTTACATTTGGTAGCCTACATTCCTGTATAAAAAGCGGAAATCTGCAGTCATATTCAAGGAGAAATCTGGCAAAACATGATTGGCTCTGTGGTTTATTATATATCTACTTATCTCATCATTTTGGAATAAAATATTTAAATCTCTGAAGAACAGGAGTTAAGCTGCTTTAAAATAAAATCCTGGGTCTGCATGTAGAGGGAACATATGTCAGTATAATCATTTAGCTAAGATGAATGACATAATGGAATCTTATAAACATGCTGTTTCAACCATTATAAGGTTTTATTGCTAAGAGTAAAAATTTTATATAAATTGTCTTTTTCAAATTCATTTCTAGCTCTGCCCCTTACCAATACTGCCATACTGAAAAAAAGAAATAAATATGGGACTTTTATGAAGCAAAGACAGCCTCACTACCCTCATTTCCCTTTGGTTCTCAACTTGGTAAATTCTTGTTTTAGTCAGAATCAGAATTTGAAAACTAGCTTCCTTTCTGGAGTTCCTGTTTTTGATAATGGCAAGCTAGGTTATTCAAACTAACCCTCTCATGGAAAGCAACTAATAATGCTGGGTGAATTTTTTAAAGTTCATGAAAACATCCAAGAACCAAAATGACATAAGGAATTACAGTCTAAACACTAAGAAAAAAACAGAAAGGTAAACAGAATTCAAAAGCACTTTTGCTTATAAGATATATGATAATCCAGAGCTGAAACTAAGCTGTTTTGATGCCGTTGAGGAGTGAGGGGCACAGAAATGTAAAAGTCCAGAGCCTGCAAAGATGCAAAGCCTAACTGGAGTGCCCACCACACCCTGCAGCACACACACTTTGCCGGGATCCCGAAGCCTGTGCCCATGAGCCGCCAGTAACTAGCGCCATTCTCTTCACCCCCAGCAGGCCACCAGGGTGCACCGCCTCAGTGGGAGAGGAGTAGGCAGAAAAACATCCCTGTAAAGGGGCCCCCAGTGGATTTCTGCCCAAATTTATATCACCAAGGTGATCCAAGAAACCTCAAACCAAGAATTTAGTTTAAAATAATATCAGAAATATAAAATTATCAGAAATACCAAAACCTTTAGGGAGAAAACTAAACTTTATTGAATTATATTAAAGAATATCCAAGTAAATGGAGAACTATGTCACGTTCATAGATTGGAACTCAATACTGGAAAGATTGAATGTGATTTTGTTCCAAATTTCAACATGTTTGTTTAAAACTTGATAAACTTATTGTAAAATTGATACGGGAATGCAAAGGCAAGAATAAACAAAGGCTCTTAGAGAAAAACAAGAAGGGAGAACTTGCTCTCCAGATAGCAAGATTTATACAAAGTTGTAATAATTAAAATGGGGGACCTCCCTGGTGGCGCAGTGGTTAAGAATCTGCCTGCGAATGCAGGGGACACGGGTTCGAGCCCTGGTCCAGGAAGATCCCACATGCGGCGGAGCAGCTGAGCCCATGCGCCCCTAGAGCCCATGTTCCACAACCAGAGAAGCCACCGCAATGAGGAGCTCGCACACCGCAACGAAAGCAGCCCCCGCTCACTGCAACTAGAGAAAGCCCACATGCAGCAACGAAGACCCAACACAGCAAAAAATAATTAATTTTTGAAAAAATAGCCAATATGATATTGGTATGCAGATTAACAAACCACTGGAACAGAGTCCAGAAATGGGCCGATACATATACGATTTCATACTGTCACTGTTTATAATAGCTCAGACACAATCTAAGTGGCCATTATGAATCTTCCAAACATAAAGAAGCAAGACATGAATGAGCTTCCATTCATGCGTAGTCCAAAAACAGGACAAATTCAGCCATCCTGTTTAAGGATGCATATATAAGTGTAAAAATTATAAAGAAAGGCAAGAAATTGTTTAAAAATCCAGTATAGTAGTGCCTCATGAGGGAGGAAAGGAATTATGACTGGGGCAGGTAGATGATAGGGATGGTAGGGAGGTCCTTCTGGAACAGTGGTAGTATTCATTTTACTTCCTGTCCTGGGTGCTATTTATATAAGCATTGACTTTATAATTATTCATTAAACTGTACCTGTATGTTTATGCACTTTTCAATGTGTGGGTTATATTTCATGTGGTGTGTGTATGTTTTATTTTGAGAAAAATAATACCAAAAAAATACCCTCACACAGTGTAGAAGCCTGAAGGGTCTTACCTTTGGGGCTGTAAGGTAGTAAAATGGGGCTGTAGTTCATAACAATTGCATTCTGACAGTTCTCTGAAGGATGGTGGTCGCCCAGGGCTCTCAGAATGTAACAGTGGCTTGAAAGCAGAATGAGGGGCTTTATGGGGGGTTGTGGGGATGTGCAGTGAGGGCAAAGGGCAACAGGAATGCAGCATGAATTGTGGGGTCACAAGGTTGTTTAGTCCTATGAGGCTCACCTTTTCCTGCCTAGAACAATGTGGGGTTAGGATGTTTCTTCATGGTTTTCCATCCAGCAATTCAATTTCTAGAGGTTTATGCTGACAGAATCACTGGATAAGAAATCAACTATGTTGGTTGCTAACATTGTTTTAGATGGTAAAAAATTTGGAAACACTACAGATACCCATCAAAACAGTATGATGTCCTTATAATGGATCCCTACACACTATTAAAAACTATGCCCATGATAAGTGGAAATGCAAGTTGCAAAACTGTATGTGATATGAACTGATTTTTATTTTGTTAAGTGTGTGTAGTCATAGAAAATGGAGAAATACATGCTTAACTATTAAAAATAGTTTTCTTTGGAGAAAGGGTAGAATACGGGTGATTTTTGCTTTCTATTTTATACATGTCTGAATTGTTTGAATTTTTAAATAGGTGTTTTATAATGAAAAGTTTTTTATTTTGGAATAAAAAATATGTTTTATTGTCATTGAATGCAGTATAAGTGATGCCGCCACCTGTAAAAAGGATTTCATGGAACTAGCTTTCATTAGACCTGCTAGGATGCAGCAGTTCACTTAGCATTTTCTTCCTTTGGAGGTGCTTGATGAGTTTGTTTTTGGATGGTAACAGACTGCAGTTAGAAGACTCGTAACATACACTGAACACTCTTTGTGTATCAGGCAATATTCTAAATGCTTTACAATAATAATTCATTTTCCTTCACAATAGTCCTTTAAGGTACACACTGCTCTTGAGTCTTACAAGCACTTGCACGCTCATTTGCCCGAGATACAAACCTTTCTTCAACTAGTCATTCTCAGTCTTTTCTCTCCTTCACTGCTCCCATGTAAACTCACCCCCTTTAGGAACATTTCTCATTTCACTCAGTGCATCTCAAGGTGGAGGGTGAGGGTTTAGAGGTGATGCATGGAACTTATAAGTTTGAAAAAGCCCTTCAAGATCTAAGGTGTGTAGGAGGGGAGCTCCTTCCCCCTTCTCCTCTCTTTCCCTTGAAAATCACTCTTCATTGGTTTGGGCCAGCACCCAGAAGTCTTCCCAGTTTACTGCTCTGAGAACTATTTGAGAAACCAGTGTAAATAGTTATCAGCAGAATATTAGTTCATTATGGAGTCATAATCCTAGGTGAGAATTAACCTGAAATGTAATCCAGGGCCTTAACAAAGGCCCTCAGTAATCTTGAGTACAGATAAACCTGTGACTTGAGTGAGCTCCAAAAGCCACCACCAGGGATGACAAAGATGAAGACAACAAGTTGAAGTCTGGTGTTTTCCTGCCCGTAGCTGCCAGGAAAACACTGTCGACTGGCAGTTTGTGACAAGGGCTTAGAGGTGTGATAGGATCAACAAGCTATGAAGTCCCGCGTCCTACATACGCTACTCTCTTTGTGCCGTCTGTGTCCTGTAGTAATATCTTTCCTGTTAATTGGAATTGCAAATAAGATGTTAGAGATGAGGATGTAGGCACGCACAAGGCAATGCCAGTAAAATGTTAATCAACGACCAAATTCAAAGAGGTTGGGAACGCGTTCAGATTCTGGGCTCAGAGAACCATCAAATGCACCAGCCTTTGGGCCTGCCTGGGACCATTTTGAACACTCGGGCTGGGCTGAGCTGGCCTGGAAACTGCCACAGAGCCAGTGGGGCTACAGGCATGCCTTGGAGAATGCAGTGGGTTTTGATAAACAAATGCAGACGCAATAGAAGATTCTGAAACTGGAAAATCCAAACGTGTTTAGGGAATTGGTTGGATTCACACACAACTTATCGGAGCACAACACATCTGTTGTGTGAATTGAGGTGCGTTTATACTGTACAACTCCATCTCAGGTGGCAGAGAGGCTGGATAGCACCTCAAATAAATGCACAAAACTCAATCTGTATGGACCTACTGTGGGTCCAGACAGACGAGGCCTCAAAATGCCTTTCAATTGCTACTGGTTATTTGTATCAGCCTGGATAAGGGTTGTTAAAGGACTGGTACAGTCTTCATAACAGTGGTTCCCCAAACCAGTGCCTTTGGTCTTCTTTTATCAAATGGAGTTTGGGAATCCCCAACAGATAGAATCACTGACTCTGAGGTTCAGTCTGAGGATGCCAATTTGGGGTTGGAGCTTGTAGCACAGAGTTTGGGGAGCACAACTGTTTCTCAGCCAGCAACACAATCGAGATGATACAGCTGAGCTCTCTAACGAGGGGCACCTGTTTAACGTAATGGGGGTACACGTGGAAGCTGCCTTCCCCAATGGCAGCAAGACTTAGACTTTCCAATTCTGTTCCCAAGCAGAGCACAGGCCTGCCATTCAGACAAACAGTGCTTACTGGGCCTTCCTGCCCTCTATTGTGACAGAGTCTGAAACCTGGGAAGAAATGACAGACCTATGATTTTCACAATTTCTTAGGATTTAATTGGTGTCAAAGTCTGTTCCTGTAGTAAAATAGGCTGTTTTCAAGAAGTATTTGCTCAGCTTCTTGTAAGGAAACTTAGTTCGTCCTCCCTTCATTTATCATCTGACACCCACCAACAAATTCTCTCCCCTTATTTTTCACCCTCCCACTCTGATCCCCCAAAGCCAGCAATTAATCTTTTTTTTTTTTTTTTTTTTTTGCGGTACGCGGGCCTCTCACTGTTGTGGCCTCTCCCGTTGCGGAGCACAGGCTCTGGACGCGTAGGCTCAGCGGCCATGGCTCACGGGCCCAGCCGCACCGCGGCATGTGGGAACTTCCCGGACCGGGTCACAAACCCGTGTCCCCTGCATCAGGGCTCTCCCAATCATTAACATTTCATAAGTGTTGGCAAAGAACAGCCGTTTTTGTTTTGTTTTGTTTTTCCCCTTGAACTTGGGCATGGCCATCCCAAAGGCGCCGAGCTAAAATAAGAGGAGAAAACAGGACTGGGCATATTGATGAAACACCCACATTTTATGGACTTTTTTACAAGGTACAGTTCTTACTCGATTTAATTCACCTTGAAACTGTACCATCGTGTGCTTTCAGGCTATTACTCCTCATGCATTATTGAGACCCAGAAGACAGCAGACAGCGCTCGGGTTCTCCGTGCGCTGGGACTGGCCGGGAGGACTGCACAGTGGGGCGGCGGGAACTCTGAGCAGCCCCTCGCTGCATGCACAGCCTGTGCTCTCACCCGCTCCCCTCGGGCTTCGTGCCCCTCTCTGCGCATTCCCACACACTTGGCCACACACAGGGTCATGCATCCAGGATATTGATTTGGGCATCTCGTTGTGTGACAAGCTCTGGGACACAGTGAAACGAGGCTCATGAGGGTCCTCCCATCAGAGCCTAGGGCCTGGCAGCCCCTGATCTGTGCACAGGTGGCATCACCCCCAGGGTAGGTGGGCACCTCGTACCTGGCGGGTCACCAGGGAGTAGAGTCATGGATGATACAGCTGAGCCCAGAAAGATCAGTCCACAGTGTCCAGAGGGGGAAGCCGGAGCCTGGAGGTCAACATCGCAAGCTGGATTTGCCCAAGACCGCTCAGAGGGGTACCAGGAAAGCTAGGACTAGGAAGCAGACCCCCAAGCCATGGGCCCAGGTCCTCCCACCCCACCATCCTGCTCAGGCACACAGTTAACTGCCAGGAGCACCGTGCATTCGCTTCTAGGCCAGCTGCGGCGCATCAGGCATATGCCAGGGAGAAGGAGGGGTGGATCCCAACACGTCAGAAACAGAGGAAAAAGAAGTGCTTCAGGCCTGTAACACACAACGTTTTCTTATCTCTTAGACTTGCAAATGTTTGCCCAGCCCCAGATCTCTGGGCACATTCTCAAGGAACACTGCTACTTACATCTATTAAAAGAGTTCGCAGGGAGAGCGTGGTTGAGTACTTAGGGTTCCAGTTTATGTATTTACGGTCTCATGTTTCCCAACTTGAAATACCACAGTTAATGTATCAACATTAAAAATGCAGTACTCTAAAAAGAAAAAAATAAAAAAAAACCGCAGCACTCAAGGTATTTACTAATGTTTAATTTAATCTTACACATCTCTGGCACCTGGAGAAATTAGGAGCCTGGAGAAAAGAGTAACTAGCAACCACTCAAGTTTTAGAGGGCCCTGCAATCGCAAAAAGCATTTTTAAATGCTTTTTAAAATATGCGGACTTCCCTGGTGGTACAGTGGTTAAGAATCCACCTGCCAGTGCAGGGGACACGGGTTCGAGCCCTGGTCTGAGAAGATCCCACATGCCGCGGAGCAACTAAGCCCGTGCGCCACAACTACTGAGCCTGCGCTCTAGACCCCGCGAGCCACAACTGCTGAGCCCATGCACCACAACTACTGGGCCCGTGTACCACAGCTACTGAAGCCCGTGTGCCTAGACCCCGTGCTCCGCAACAAGAGAAGCCACCGCAATCAGAAGCCCGCGCACCGCAACGAAGAGTAGTCCCTGCTCGTCGCAATTAGAGAAAGCCTGCACGCAGCAACGAAGACCCAAAGCAGCCAAAAATAAGTAAATAAATGTTTAAAAAATGCATTTCTCAGCACCTCTCCCGTGAGAAGGTAGCTCTTCTCCAGAAAAGTAAAACTGGGTAATTTCCACAAAGTATTGTACGGGAGAGGGAGTTTAGAACTCTCCAGATTTACAGTCCAGGTTCACCTTGTGTAAAATTTAGAGGGGCACTTCCTCAGCACAGAGCTGGGCATAAACCCAGAATCAAGGGGTCACCCTCTGCAACTCACCCCATTAGCAATAGAAGAAGGAAACCCCTCACCCTGGTAGACTTTCATATGCAGAATGCGCAGATCAGTTGTATTATTTTTCTCTGACATGGTAAATCCTAACTTCCTCATACTTTTTCATGTCATTCTATAACATTAAAATAGTTTAGAGGGCCATAGTCTTTCAAATGACACGAATGTCCTTGCAGGAGCCGTGGCTCTCTCTCTTCGGCTGTACAATCAAAACAGCTGTGGGTCTGAGGGTACCCTGGCGGTCCCAGAAGGAGCACAGCATAAGTGTGTTTCTCAATGTCCCTTATTTTAAAAGGGGGACGTAATGTCTAACATAAAAGGAATGCATTGCTAATTGTGGAATTCCGTGTATCTACAGGGCTTGGGGAGGCTGGAAGAGGGATCCTGTCCTTGAACATCTCAACTCAGACAGTGCAAGCTGGCCCTGAAGATGACAACGGCTCCTACAGGCTAGATTCCTTGACTGTACCGGAGGAGGATGGTGCTCAAACGTGTCAGACTGGGCTAGGACCCGCATTTCTTACGCGTTCCCAGGTGATGCTGCCCTGAGAACCACTGGGCTGCAAGCACCTTTCTCAGGTAATCTCATGTGCTTGTAAGAGCATCTAAACCTGCCTTCTCTCTTTACTCGCTGTGTTGAC
The DNA here is from genome assembly GCF_949987515.2 of Delphinus delphis. Taxonomy (NCBI): domain Eukaryota; kingdom Metazoa; phylum Chordata; class Mammalia; order Artiodactyla; family Delphinidae; genus Delphinus; species Delphinus delphis. The sequence goes on from NC_082695.1 coordinate 84,787,558, forward strand.
AAGCATCGGATTTGAACCATGGTGTGTGCTGCAATGCCCACCCGCAATAGAGTGATTTACAGCAAAAATGTATATGTGGCCATTCGGATGAGAAACAGTATGAGAAATATATATTTGGTCATTCATCCACAGTTCCTGGCTCATAGGCCCCAAAACCCTTGGAATTCCGTGAGCGATAAGGGCAGTGAGATGATATCCGGTCTCTCGTCCTCAGTTCCTGAAAACACTTCAGGGAAGGTGACTTCTGGATCCCACGCAAGCGTGGGGGCTGGTTGCCATGTGAACCGTGTGATTAGAGAATGGAACTTTCAGTCCCACCCCCTGATTTCCTGGGAGGGGAGGGGGCTGGAGGTCGAATCAATCACCAGTGGCCGATGATGTAACCAGTCGTGCCTGTGTAATTAACCCAAGAGGACAGGGTTCGGAGAGCACCGGGTTGGAGAACACGTGGCGATCTGGGGAGAGTGGCGCCTGGAGTGGGCATGGGAGCTCCACAACCCCTCCCAGTACCTTCCGCAATGTATCTTTTCATTGGCGGTTGATTCTTATCCTTTAATATCCTTTTGTAATAAATCGATCTAGTGAAAAAACAGGTTTCCCGAGTTCTGTGAGCCATTCTAGCAAGTTAATTGAACCTGAGGAGGGGCTCATGGGGACCTCTGATTTATGGCCAGTCGGTCAGAAGCACAGGTAACAACCTGGACTTGGGATTGGCGTCTGAAGTGGAGGGCGGCCTTATGGAACTCAGACCTTAGCCTGTGGAATTTGATTCTCTCTCCTGGTAGATGGCATCAGAATTGAGTTGAATTTGTCAGCTGGAGTCCAAGAATTGCCTGTTGGTGTGAGGGAGCCTCCACACGTGTGCTGGAATTGGGTCTGGGAACCCAAAAGGCATCCCACCCCCATATTTTCTGTATTTAAAGTGATTTAGGCCAAATAATTTAAGGGGGAAAAAAGCGTTTAAGGTGAAAAAGAGAGACTATGAACTGCTTTGGGTTTTGTCTTTAAAGCAAATTCCTGGGCTCTGGAACTGTCACCTTTAAGCTGGAATCATGTCCATCTATTCCTGTTGAGAATCTCGAGCTCCCCAAGCAGTGTGTTCTTTTTCTGCTTCCTAATCTTAAAACTCACACTTCCTAGACAACTGCTGAGCTTAGCTTGTCTTTCCAGCCACTGAATTATTTAAGGGCTGTTACTGATTTTTTTTTTTTAAAGGAAGAGCAGAGAAATGTTAAAGAGCCCCGTCTAATAGAGGAAAATGACAGCAGATACAGAAGTGATTTGAAGTTCTGGCACATTTCTGTGCTTTAAAAAGCCAGTTCCAGGCTGGCCCATTTGCCACACAGTGACCCCCTGACTCTACCCACAGCTGCGTTTGGGGAACAGAGTCAGAAGAAACATCATCCCTCAGTGAGTGGTCCTTCTCCTCCCTTTCCGCTGGTTAAGTTCTGGAAGTTCCTCATGCAATCAAAAAATGTGAAAATGAGGTGGAAGTTGATAACAGAGAAATGAAGATAAAAAACAAAGGAGGCGGAGGGAGGGCCATGGGCCCTCCGAAGACAGCGTGGCCATCATTCTGTGCAGGGAAATAAATGTTCAAGGGAAGCCATTTATCAGACTCAGTCATATTACACTTACCAGCCATCCAGCCATTGGAGGTAGTGCTGCCTGTGTTGGACTTGGGGGTGAGAAGGATGGAAACTAGAAGGACCAACACAGGCCTTACCTTCAGGGTCTCACAGTACACGGGGAGGGGCCAGAATGATGGCCCCACTAACACGCACCGACCTAATTCCCAGAAATTCTGAGTATGTCACCTTATGCGGCATAAAGTACTTTGCAGATGTGATTATCATGGAATATTCGTGTGGGTCCATTGTAAGCACAAGGGCCCTTCTAAGGGAAAGAGGGAGACAGGGGAGTCAGAGAAGGAGATGTGAGGATGGAGCAGAGGTGAGAGAGAGAGAGATTTGAAGATGGCATGTTTCTGGCTTTGAAGATGAGGAAGGAGCTGTGAGCCCAGGAATGAGGTGACCTCCAGAGGCTGGAAAGACCCAGGATCCCCAGAGCCTCTAAAAGGAACACGATCCCACCGACACCTTGATTTAGCCCATAGGACCCATTCCAGACTTCTCCAGAACCCTAAGGTGATTAATATGTGTTGTTTCACAGGTAAAGTTGGTGGTAATTTGCTCCAGTGGCAGTAGGAAACTGATACAGAGGGACAGGGAATTAGAAAACATCAAGCAGCCTGAGGCCCACACTCCCAGCCCAGATTGGAGCACTAGCCTGAGTCCTGCACCCCCAGCCCTGATCAGGGCCTGGGCACGATAATTTGTTCCCACCTGGGGACTGGGGGGTTGGACACTGACCTGGGTTTCCATTTGTAGTGGAAGCACCCTGCCCAAGGGTTTTCTTCACCCACAAAACATATAGCTGGCCCCTTCACCTCCATTGTTGACCAAAAATCTTTAGAGACTTAAAAGGCCTTATGCTAATCTGGGTAGATTAGAGATTGTGGAAATTCCAGTGCAGTATTTTTCAGACCTTTCCCTACCACCCCATAGAAATGGAGTCTGAGAAACAGCTCCTCCAGGGGAGAACCCACTTAGAATTCTCCATCAGCCCAGGAAAACAGACTGCACAGCACCCCTGAGGAAGAATCTGTCTTAGGGACAGAAAGATTTATTAACAAGGGACACTCTCCAATAGTACTATGAATACTACATGTGGACAAGCCCTATATTAAGCATTCGGGATAGAAGAACTTGATTTAAAGCCATTCACTGAATGAGCCAAAAATAATTGCCCAAGAGGCTTGGGATAAAAGCCAAGAAAAGCACAGAGCAAAGCCCACAGAAATACATGAAGCCCTGACATACATTTGCTTCAAAATTTGTAGCTTACCAAACAATTGCAGTTGGTCCTCCCTTTCCTGCTCCCTATTTAGAAGGAGACCAAAAGGAGGAAATACATGGCCCCCAAGTACAGGTCAGGAGGAGTGAAGAACTCCCAGTGGCTCTGAGCATAACCTTGCTTCAGCCAGTTTCTTTATGTGGCAAAGAGATCAGACTTATTTGCTTTGGAGGCTGCAATAGGAAGTGTGGCGACAGGAAAGTGGACCAGGTGTTACTGAACTCTACCCGTCATTCGTTCCCCAAGCTGCTGAACACTGTGCTGGCCATGGGGACACACAGATGCAGGTGGCAGTTCACAGATGCATTCCACACCCTACCATGTGATATAGCGGGTGGGAGTGGAGTGGCTGGGAAGGTGTAGGCCATGAATTATGATCTGAAATGTGGAGGAATGACATGCAGCCCCAGAGGGACATACCTGGTGAGCAATTGGTGGTCTTGTCTTACTCCGCAGACAGCCAGGCCAGAGTGTGCAGGTTGACAAAACTTTGAGGGAGAGAGTGGGAGGAAAGAATGGTTGGCTAAGCTTAAGAGGAGATATGAGGGAGATAAGAGGAGATAAGGGATGGGAGAGAAAAACTAGGAATGAAACAGCTGCTGTAGGGAAAAAGAATCTTGGAGAAAGAATTTTTTTTAAATTACATTATTTATTTTTGGCTGCATTGGGTCTTCGTTGCTGCGCGTGGGCTTTCTCTAGTTGCGGCGAGCGGGGGCTACTCTTCGTTGCAGTGAGTGGTCTTCTCATTGTGGTGGCTTCTCTTGTTGCAGAGAACAGGCTCTAGGCACGTGGGGTTCAGTAGTTGTGGCATGTGGGCTCAGTAGTTGTGCTCATGGCCTCTAGAGCGCAGGCTCAGTAGTTGTGGCACACGGGGCTTAGTTGCTCCGCAGCATGTGGGATCTTCCCGGGCCAGGGCTCGAACCCGTGTCCCCTGCATTGGCAGGTGGATTCCTAACCACTGTGCCACCAGGGAAGTCCCGAGAAAGAACGTTTTAAAGAGGATTTTAGGAATTCATGTGATTTGCGATATAATATCCCCCTCCAGCATAAGTAAAATCAACATTACTCATCCATGCTGCTGGAGTTTGTGAGGGAATTTTGGGGTGCAAAGATATGCCAGTGTATCACTTAACATTAAATTTAGGCTGCATATAACAGGAAAATCCAAGACCTTTCTAACTTGGGATCAGATGTCATCTGCAAGCTCCTGCTCAGAGCCCAGCACTATCCATGCAAAGCCCAGGCCCCTGACAAGACCACATGCAGGTGCTCAGGGCTACACTCATACCAGGGCCTGACTCATGAGGGAAGGCGCCGTCTTGGAAGTGGGCCTTCCTGCCTGCTCCTGCTGTTTCGAGTTTGGCTTTCTAAACTCTAACCCACAGGATCTGTGAGCATAAAAAAAGTCTGGTTTTTATACTACCACAGCAGTAGCAACCATGAGGGAAAATAAACATATTTATAGTATGTCCTTGAATATATGTAGATCTTTGTAGGTCTTTGCACTTATTTAAGTCTCATTTATGTCCCTTCTTAAAATTATGTCTTTTCTTCATAAAGGGTGTACACATCTTTTATTAGATTTATCACTAAAGACTTTTGTTCTTGCTTTTGCTATTATAAATAACATCTCTACCAAGTACATTTTCTAACCATTGTTTGCTTCTAGCAAAAAGACTAAATTTCATATTAATTATATTTAACTCTTAATTGATTGGTATGTTTTATTCCTTAATTCATTTGAGTTTTCTAAATAATAAATTCTTTCCAGTATTTTACATATGCAATCATGCAATCTAAAAATACTGACATTTTTATTTCTTTCTTCTGATTTTTATAACTTTTATTCCTTTCCTTGTAATGTTGCATTGGCTCACTCCTGCACTTAGTACAGTGGATTTATTTCTGCCGTGTCATTTTGTTTTCTGTCTGCCTTCCTTTTTATTTGTCTCCTTCACCATTTCTATTTTCTATTGGATTTATCAAATTTTCTTTAGTTCCCCTCCTTTTTTTCTCCCGATTGGGAAGTTACAGTTTGTATTTCTCATCTATTTTGACGTGCATTCTTAAAAAGCAATTTCTTTTAAACACTCTAAATGATAACCCCTGATCTATATGCCCCTCTGGGCAGGCCCAACACCCTGGAATAGTCTTCCTGGCTCACTCTGAATCAAACTGCTCTGAAGGACAAGGCATCAGGAATAGCTTCAGCCTTCTCCAGTCTAGGAGATTCTGGTTTCTGGAGCTCTTTCCAATCAGTAATGCTAGGGAAGACAAGATGATGGGGAGGTGTTGTATATTGATTTATTATCTAATGCTGATTCCACTCAAATCATTGATCAGCAGTACCTGGCGATTGCCTCTCCGTTTCCTACTTAAGGGTCACAGTATTTTCAGAAAAGTGGTTAGCAGAGATTGACCTCTGACGAGTTGCCACTAGACTCCCAGTTTCAAATGGCTTCTACCTAAAAGTCCATGATACACCCCCCAATCTTTCGCTAAAATACTGGGGAGTGTAATCATCAAGGTTGCCATTCTCCTTAGCTAAACTAAACAAACACAACTCACATTTTCCTAGAGTTGCATCCAGGTGGTCAGAATCCATTTCAATATTTATTATCAAAACAGGAGACTGGAATTCCAATTTAATAATAGGACGACAGCTTGACTTTTCTCCCCTCAAGGTCTGGCTGACTTGAATTTCCTAATTTAACTCCTTTAAATTTTAGTAGCTAAGCTAAATTCCTTTCTCTCCCTTTGCACAGTAGGTTTCTCCATCAATTAAATCTTCTGCAATTAATTCTTCCCACTCAGACTTAAATTTAGTTAAAATTTCTGTCATTTTCTGGAACAAAACCACTCCCTCAGAATGTCTTCATTCCCAAGTCCTCTCCATTTCCACATTATTTTTTGTCAGTTATTTTAGTTCCACCTTGTTTTTAAGTTTCTCAAAATTCATCATTTTTAACAAACTGGGTCTTGCATTGCCCATTGTATTTTAGGGGTTCCACTTTCTTCTCACTACCCCTTAGTAATTCTCTCAGAGAGGGTTTGGCCTGGCAAATGTCTTAGACTGAAAATGTTATTTTACCCTCATTCTTGAATGATAAGGTAGCTGAATATGGAATTCTAGGCTGACAATCATTTTCTCTGAACATTATTTACTGGCATTTATAATTACTGATTAAAAGTCTGTTTTTAGTCCAATTGTCATTCCTTTATAAGGGATGTGTGACTTTTCTCTGAAGGTTGTTTATCTTTAATATACCATAGTTTGTTTATGATGAGTCTAATGTGTAGTTGTTTTTATTTTTCCTGTTTAGGACATTGTGTGCTTCTTCAACTTGAAGACTTAGGTCTCTCTTAAATTCTAAAAATCCTCAGTCTTTATTTCTTCAAATAGTTTATCTTCCCTGTTCTCTGCATTTCTTTCTTCTGAAGGAAACCTTGTGGGATCCTTCCTTTCTGAGCCAGTTGATATATTCTGTAGATACGTTGAAAGTTTTCATTCTGTCTTCCATGTTGCTTCTCATATCTTCATTCTCTTTAACTCTCTGTTCTGTAAGGTGACTTCTTCAGATCTATTTTCCAATTCATTAATGATCTCTTCAGTGACATCTACCTTGTTATGTTGCCCACTATTGAGTTTCCATTATGATAATTGTATTTCTTATTCCTAGAGTTTCTACTCATTCCTTTCTAAATCTTCCTGCACTTGTTTCATTGCCTCCCCTCCCTTTTGAGATTTCAAGCATATTTATGATGACATCTCTTCCAGATTGCTCTGTCATTGGTGCTTCCTGGGAGGTTCTTTATCCCAGTTGCTACATCTGATTACTCTCAAGTGGTAGTTTGTTTCTTCACATCATGTGTACTATTTGGCTGTGAAATCAGCTTCAGTATGAGCTCTCTCCACATGCAGCCCTGCATCTACCCTGGGATGTGGGAACATCCCTTGGGACTCCCTGGATTTCATCGTTTCTGGACCAGATTCACATGTTAATTTCTCAGCTGAGGGTTTCTGCACCTCATAGGTAGTGTGATTCAGACTCTACACCTGCAAGCAGCCCAGAACTCTGCTGACTCTTTTTGCACACATGACCCAGAGTGAGTGGTGTGTCTCTGAGCCATCTCCTCAGTCAGATGAACAGAAGTTTCTTACCCCTGCTCACCCCCAACCTTCAAGGTGATTAGCTCCCTACTGTAGGGTCCTTCCCTGGCTCCCCCGTGAATGTCAAATCCCAGCTCTGTGCCGCGAGTGGAAGAAGGGCACCTGTGTCTCCTCTCCTTCCTTCTTGCAGGTGGAAGCAGAGGTCTGAGAGCCTCACCAAGTTTCCATCCTGGTGCTCAGCTATGGCTTTGAGTTCCCTTCTTTCTGGCACTGCGGAATTTTCAGCCTGGATCTGAGTTTCCAAATGTGTCGTTGTTTTATCAAGCACTTTTGTGTGTTTTTGGAGCGGGGCCATCATGGAGGGGGGTGGGGTCTCCCATGTCAGCTCCATCCACCATGTGTGTGTTGACCAGAAGTCTGAGATCAGGGGGCAAAGTTGGAATTTTCAGTTAATAAAATAACCAAGTCCAGCTTGATACGAAAATCCAAGGATGCTGTCCTAGTGCCAGCAGTTCACTCTTTAAGCCTGAAAACTGCTCTGCTCCCCTGGGCTGTGAGGAAGGGGCAGTCTGTGCATCTCCCTTGAGTTCCGGGGTCCAACACTCTGTGCCCAGCCTACGTACTCAGACAGCAGCAGCTGCTGTCTGCTTATGCTTCACGGATGTCTCCTCTGTTGCTCCTAACTTTCTGAAGTCCGTGTGTTTATAAACCCCACTTAAAAATGCAGAGACTATGACCCAGTGAGATTAAGTCACTTGCCCAAGGTCATTCAGCCAGAAAACAGCAAAGCTGGGAATTCTATCTGAGGCTTGTCTGAGCCCCAAGTCCATGTTTTTGACCTCTCCTGCTCTCTGGAATCTTCCAAATGTTTGCTGAACAAATGAGTGTAGAAGAGGAAGGGGACCTACTCTGCACAGCCTCAGTGATAAAATGAGGTTAATGGGCAGAAGAAGCTAAATGGAAACTTACTTCGATTCACATTAGAAATTTTTATACCAGTTAACACGTCCAAATGGGCCTCCTTGGATGGTAATGAGCTCCCGGTCATTAGAAGAGCTCAGATATTGACTGGATAACCTGCAGAGATACTGCCAAAGGGAATTCCAGCCATCAGCTGAGCTGAGTGATTAGACTGGAAGGTTTTAGGTCCTCTGCAATCCCTGGATTGTGGGACTCTGGGACTCTAGCGAAAGCTGTTTTCACATCTATTCAGAGCCGGCCATTCACTGGACTATAATGCCTCTTTGATGTAATTGATGACCCAAATAGCTTTAAGCAGCTCTCAGCAGGTGGCCCAGCCATTGTGCAGGGTATCCAGTTCAGGGAGCTGCAGACACTGGGAGTGTTTTCTCTCTACCGTGGGCACGGCTTGGCAGCCCCCCAGTGTCAGGCTAAAGGAGATCTTTGGCTGGTAGGGCCCCAGCCTGTCCCCACGTGACGGTTCACGACCTCACCAGGGAGCAGAGGGGAGTAGAACTGAGAAGGAGAAAAAGAAGAAAAGAGAGAAGGGGGTAGGGAGGGAGAGCCTTTTGAAAGTGTTTCCCAGCAACTGATTTTGATTACCTTCCACCTTCACCCCTGCGGAAGGAAGCTCACTTTGCTTGTGCTGACTCAGGGGCTCAGGTGACAGCATTGATGCCCAGTTAGTCCCCAGTCCAACGAGAGAGATTAGCTCCCTGCTCTGGGGTCCACAAGGCAGGACGTGCCTATCACCCAGGTTGAGGGGGTGAAGCCCCGAGCGAGCGTAACTGTCCAGCAGACTTGTTTATGAGCAGGGTTGCTAGATCCAGCCCCAGCACTTTCTCTCAGCCACACACAGAGCTCAGTGCCCTGTATCTGAGCCCCGCGGGACAGGGCCTTAGTGGGAGCAGTTATGGTTCCTCCACCGTGTCCTCTTATGCTGGCTCAGCCTCAATGTGGCTCCATGTAGCACCTTCACCGTAGGCCTCCGGGGGCCCTGGCCTCCATCCCTCCCCTCCCCCCAGGGTCGTTGACCTTGGGAGTTCAAGAGGAGGGCCATAAATGTTGCCATGGCTCTTAGGAAGTCTTAGGCAGGCTGTCCTTCCTGAAACCTGCACATGGACTGACATTCCAGAATTAACATTTTAAAGAGGATATTGCTATGGTCTGAATGTTTGTGTCCCCCCAAAATTCACAGGTTGAAACCTACCCTTTAAGGTGATGAGGAGGTGGGGGCTTTGGGAGGTGATAGGTCGTGAGGGTGGAGCCCGCATGGATGAGATTAGCATCCTTATAGACTCCAGAGAGCTGCCTTGCCCCTTCCGCCTTGTGAGGACACAGTGAGAAGACGGCTGTCTAAGAACCCGGAGGTGGGTCCTCACCAGACACCGAATCTGCCTGGCTCTTGGACTTCCTGCCTCCAGAGCTGTGAGCAGTGACTGTCTGTTGTTTTATGAGCCCCCACCCCAGTCAGTGGAACCTGTTCTCTACAGCAGCCTGAACGGATGCAGACGGCTATAAAGTGCTGACGACTTTATCCTGATCAGTGCTCATCTTCAGATCCGGGCTCTACTCTAGACGACTGCCTACAGCTACTTAAATAGCGAACATCTCCTTCTGCTCATGGAGCCTAAGATCTCTGCACTGAAAATCGGCTTTTCCGTGTCATCCTGATCCAAGTGCTGGGACAGACCAGGAAGGAAGAGCCCTAGAGAGAAGTAGACCCACACAGTTCCAGGGATGGAGATTCCCATTCCCCTGCAGCGCTCCCCGCCCCGGGGGCCTGCTGGGTTTGTCCCTTGCAAAGTACACTTTTATTCCTTTCAGGTAGACATGGTCTTGTGACCCACTCACAACCATTTAGGAGTGAATCCCTGTGTTTTTGTGGGTGAGATTCATTTGTAATCCGATAAGCTCTCCAGGCAGCAGCTAAAGGGCTGGTACTGACCGAACTCCTTAATGATGCAGGTGGGCCCCAGTCGGTTTCTCAATCGGCTCCTAATGGCCCTGTAGCATTGTTCGTCTTGACCCTGCAGCCTGGCCTCGGCTTTTCCCTGACTTCTGTCGTTTGACTTGGACAAGAGCCAGGCCCCTGGGCCTCTCTCCGATGTTGTTGGTGTCCAGCCACAGGGCCACTTTCTGGCTAAAACCTCCAGAGCACCAAGCCAGGACATGGAAGGCCCCAGATCAAGTCACTGCACATGGAGGCACGAGTCCCCTGGCTACTTTAGCCCAGGAGCCACAGACCCTTCAAGCGACTCTGCAGGCCAGACCTGAACCAGGACAATAGGCGGGAGTGGCAGCTAGAGAAGGGGCCCCGGAGCCCCGCTCCCCAGCTTCAGAGCCAGTGTCAATGGGGGTGTGTCCCCCACCATGACTGCGTTGCTCGGTTTGGGTAACAGTCCTTGTGTTACCATGTTGTGTGAAGAGAGTCGTCCATACAGCCGAGAGACAAGTTAGAGGGGCCGTTCCTAAGTAGGAAAACCGAGTCCTGGGACGGGAACAGCCGTCCATGGAGTGCTCTGGTTTGGAAAACACTGTCACAGTCGTTTCAGCACCACCCCTGTGCCAGGCACTGTGTAGCGCTGGGGAGCAGACAGCCACTCGCTCAGGCCCTGGCAGCTTGGCAGGCACTGTGCCCAGTGCCCTTCAGAGGTCACAGCTTCCAATCCCAGACCAGGAAACTGAGGCGCACATCCACGAGTGGTGACATGCACACTTCAGCACGATACCTTATTGACTTCAGACCCCTATGAAGTTTGGGGGCACTGGATTCTACCTTATAAAACAAAAACAAACCAATCAAGAAAAACAGCTCAAAAAGAGGCAGTGTTCATTCAAGGTGTTGGACCGCACCCTGCAGAACTGCAAGGCTTTTAGTTGCCCAGCCTTGAGACCGAAGAAAGAGCCGGGAGACAACAGCAGAGACATCAATGGCTTAGTGGACAGGGGACCTAACACACCCAAAACAAAGGGTCCTGGAGCGACGCCCCACCGTGTACAGTAGACGGCAGGCAGGACATGGCAGCAATCTTCGCTACTCTGGGAGGAGGCTACAGTTTACAGGGGAATTGATGTCAGGTGGGCTCATCAGTTACCAGGGAAACCAGCAGCTGGGGCACGTCCCACACAGCCCCGCAGGTTAATGACCATCAGGGCAGATGTTTTCCTTTAATAAACTAGCTGGTTGGAGTCGTTCTGGCCTGGGGATTAGAACAGTCACTAGCTGGGGCAGGGGACAAGTGGTTCCTGTGAGTAGTGTCGGTGAGGCAGGGAGTGGTTGGGCAGGGGATGTACAGAGAGCAAGGGAACAGCCATCTTGAGTGGCCTGACCCCCGGGCCAACAGCAATCTGGGTGCGGGTCTTCAGCGCCCTAGGCGGCTCCCCGCGGCCATCAGACCAGCACGCGGTGCTAACCCAGGCCGCTCCCGCGATGGGTACGCAGGAACCAGGGCCAGTCCCCACGAATCATCCCGGCATCCTCCTTAAGGACACAGACTTGAGAGGGTTCTTTGAGAGACTCCACCCCGCTCCCCAGGGGCCCTGCTGGCGATAACCTACCCGGGTTCTCCTCTTGGCTTTGTGCTGGTCTCACAGCACATGTGCCCTTTGGGACACTCTCAAGAGAAGAACACATTCCCACACACTCAGGGTCGGGGGCACGGGCGCTCACGTCTAAGTCAGTTCCAAGCATTAGCAGCTCAGCTCGAAGGAGCTTCTCATCTTAAATGACTTTATTTGGTGTCAAAGACAAAAACATTATTATTCAAGTATTGCTTTAAGGAAAAGAATGTCTCTTTTTAAAATACAGTTATTTAAGTTCCGTGACCTTCTATTCATAGTCTTGAGGCACTTTTTAAAAATACTCCCTTCTGTCCGACCTCATCAGAAAGACTTGTGGACAGGCTCTTGATGATTTGTAACCTGCTGGTCTCCATTTCAGTATTTGCAGCTGCGACGCTTAGCAACTCCCCCCATCGTTTGCGTTAGTGAACTCTTGCTTCACAGAAGAATAAAGTTTCTCAGAGCAGTGTGGTTTTAGGTTAAAAGGACAAAAGAAAACAAGTGAAAATTGAGTAGCTCCTTTGGGAACTTGATAGCTCAGCCCAGAAACGATCTTCGGAACAGGTTGAAGCAATGATGATAATAACTACCATGTGGCCCAAGACGTTCACGACCGTCCTTTCCCGCGAGCCTCACTGTCACACGCGGAGGTAAGCAGAGCAGGACCCTCAGGCACATCCCTGCAGAAGCTGGGGGGCCTTTGTCCCTGGGGCTTTCCTGCCCTTCCCCTCCCACTCCCAGCCCTGAGCTTTGCTTTCTAGGCCGGCAGTCCGGAGTCCACTAAACTCCTGGGGAACCCAGCATCCTCTGCCTTTGTTTGCACAGCCCAGGCCTCCTCTCAGCTCTACAGTTCTCCTCCTCATCAAACAAAATGCTCATCACTCCGTGCAGCTGGTTTGGCTTATATTTAGGAAGTCAGTGAATTTGCTAAATGCCTGCATTTGGTCCTTCACTCAGACCAGTGTTGGGGTGTGCTGACTAGTGACCACCCCCCCAGAGGCCCACATCCTAATTCCTGGAACCTGCGAACGCTTCCTGATGTGACAAAAGGCAGATGTGATCAAATTAAGGACCTTGCAATGGAGAGATTATCCTGGATTACCTGGTGGCCCTAAATAATCATAGATGTCCTTAAAAGAGGGAGGCAGGGGCTTCCCTGGTGGCGCAGTGGTTGAGAGCCCGCCTGCCGATGCAGGGGACACGGGTCTGTGACCCAGTCTGGGAAGATTCCACATGCCGCGGAGCGGCTGGGCCCGTGAGCCATGGCCGCTGAGCCTGCGCGTCCGGAGCCTGTGCTCCGCAACGGGAGAGGCCACAGCAGTGAGAGGCCCGCGTACCGCCAAAAAAAAAAAAAAAAAAGAGGGAGGCAGAAGGAGATCAGACTATGGCAGAGAGGGAGGCGAGGTGATAAGGGGAGGTATGCGGCCACAAGCCAAGGGGAATTGGCAGCCACCAGAAGCTGGAGGAGGTGAGGAAAGGGATTCTCCCTGGGGGCTCAGGAGGAGCCAGCCCTGCCGACACCTTGACTCCAGCCCAGGGAGACTGATTTTGGACTTCTGGCCTCCAGAACTTAAGGGAATAAACTTTTGTTGTTTTAAGCCACTAGATTCATGGAAATTTGTTACAGCAGCTGCAGGAAACAAATGCAGGTGTATGATATGATAGTTTACACTCCCGGAAATGCCGTATTTGCTCTGTAGAAGCGAGTCCTTGCAATGGGGGATTCATCTACAGGTGGTGGAGTGTTCGGCAGAAGAAGGGCAGATTGGTGAGGCGCGTCCTTCAGCCAGCAGACCCTGCCTCAGCTCACTAGCATAAGGCTGGCCCCCTGGCCTCCACAAAGGACTGCACCAAGATCACTTTGAACAGGCCAGCGCGCGCCAGTTTTTAAAGACGTCCCACTTGATTGTTTTTCTGTACCAACGTTTGGCAAACCAACCTAGCTGATCATCAGAATCACACGGGGAAGCTTTTGTAAAAGGTCGGGGGGGAGGATTCCAGAGTCGCTGCCAGAGACTCTGGTTTAGAAGGTGTGGGATGGAGCCTGTACCTTTGCTGTGTTGGAGAGTCTTCACGCTCAGCCAGCTTGGGGAAACACTGCTGTGCGTGCACCAATATTCCTTCTTCTGAGAGCATTGCCTCACTCTATTTTTATAGCTAACTGCGCATCTACTGCTTCCCCAGATCAGATAATACTTAAGAAACCGTTTAGTCACGCTGAACACCCCACACTTCTAGCACTCAGGAAATGCGTGTTCAGTCACACCCTCCAGAGACTTGATTGCCTCCTGAGGCAGGATTTCACCATCAGTTCCAGAGGCTGGTAATGGGCGCGGCATGGAAACTCTTCATCTCACTCAGCTAAGTTCCCTATTCTTTAGTTTGTCTGGATTATTCATCCAAGGTGTTTATTGAGCACCTGTTACGTGCCAGGAACTCGGAATATAAAAGTGAATTAACACATACAAATCCCCGCCCTTTAATCCACACGGGGGCATCCCATCCTCTCACCCACCAATCTGAAAGGCCCCCTAAAGGGGTTGACCACTGTGTCTGATTTCTCCTTTCAAGGATGAGGAAACCCAACCCATCCTTTTATTCTTTGACCATCTTCCAGTCCAGCCCTGACTGCAATCCACCCATCAACCTTATGGCTCTTTCCTGCATCCCCCTCCAGATTTTCCTTCTTCCTTCGTGAATAGGTGGAGCACAGAGGATTTTTAGGGCGGTGAAACTACTCTGTATGATACTGTGATAGTGGATACGTGTCCTTGTACATTTGTCAACACCCATAAAGTGAACCCTAATATAAACCGTGGACTTTGGTTATGATGATAAGTGGATGCTGGTTCATCAGTTATAACAAAAGCACCACTCTGGTGGTGGGGGGGTTGATAGTGGCAGAGTCTGTGCTTTTGTGGGACAGGGGGTATATGGGAACTCTCTGTACTTTCTGCTCAGTTTTACTGTGAACCTAAAACTGCTCCAAGAAATAAAGTCTTTTTTTTTTTTTTTTTGGATATCATGGCTTGGTGTAGAGCTAACATGACTCAGTTCAATGCAGACTAGCTCCCACAGCTCATGCTAACCCATGTTATCCCAGCTGGCACCTGGACTTTTTCTAGAGGCAATGCAGATTTTAAAGCCGAAAAATGATGAGATTAGTGGGTTTTAGGAAGATGGTTGAATGGGGATTAGTTGAGCTAGCAAGGAATCCGGGGACCCATCAAGACTGTGTGGCAGGCCTCCTCCTGCCTCAATGCTCCCAAATCATTTACCTTAGAAACATGCGGGACCAGCAGAATTCCTTCACAGGCCCAAGGAAAACGCCAATCTACTTTCTCTTATCCCTGAATTTTGCCATAATAGATTCTAGGCATCCTCCTTTTGAGAGAAGAGGAAGCACCTTACCCGTGCTGGGTTATTAACAGAGATGAGTTCCACCCATGAGTTAGTGAACTTGGTCAGGAAGCCTTCAGGGTAGAGCTGGCATGCATGGCAAAGCACCCATGTGTGACTGGTAGATACTTGGCCATCCCCCTTAGGAATGAGGGATAAACTCCAATCATTTTACGTTAGGCATCCAGAAAGGGTCTCATACGACTGTTGGTCTTTCTCTATGGCATGCTTCTCTTTTCCTGCTCAAATGTCTGTCTCCACCATTTTTCATTTACGTTTTTAGTTTTTCTTTTCCCAACCAATTTCTTTGTTTAGGTCTCACTGAGTCTTCTTTTATTGATTCCCATTTATTTCTTCCAAGGAATCAGAAAGCTTAATGTCAGTTTCAATTTCCAAACCTGGGAGCAATTGAGAAAAGTGCTTTCTTCAGATCAATACTTCCTCCTGACTTGACATTGAGCTATTAATGATTACTTGGTGTATGATTTCACTGGGAAAAAAATAGAAGCCAATAAATCCATGCAATCAATGGATATAAAACTAGCTGGTTTTCCCTGAGATAGGTTTTATGGAGAGGCCACAAATGCTCAAAAGAAGCAGAAAGATACTCTAGTTCACTGCACTCCCATTATCCACTAAGCTTGTTATCACATCCAGAAATTAGGTCCGTTTGGCAAGAGTCCCTTCATGACTTGTTCTGCCAGCTGTGTGTGGACATCTCTTTTCCTCCCTGTGATGTCAAATGGACGACTTTGCCGGCCATGTCAGCAATTTACTCAGCAATTATAAGTTATTTACAGTCGCTAATTGACTTGTTGGGGTCCTTTCTTATTGGACCAAAAAGGTTTCCATTGTTTCCACTCTAGGTGTGAAGTTCAGTTATTCCTCTAGGGGCGCCCTAGGGTCCTTCTGCAGCTGCTCCTCCGTGAGCACCCCTCCCCCCTCAGCTTTCTCCCCAGAACTCCCTTCCTAGACTTGGGGGCACCACATGCTCCTCTCCCAGGCAAAGCAGAGGGAGATGCTGGCCTGCTCCCCTGCCTCTCTGCCCAGCCCCCATTCTGCATACCACCTCCTGTGAAGTTGAGGAAGATTCTCCTGAAGGGTTTAGAACAACAACTAAAGGGAATTACACGGTGGAAAAAGGAGTTTTGGGGGGGGTTGTGGGGTTTTTTGCTGCTTTGGGTCTTCATTGCTACACTTTCTCTAGTTGCGGCGAGCGGGGGCTACTCTTGGTTGCGGTGTGCAGGCTTCTCATTGCGGTGGCTTCTCTTGTTGCAGAGCACGGGTTCTAGGTGCGCGGGCTTCAGTAGTTGTGGCTCGCGGGTGCTAGAGCGCAGGCTTAGTAGCTGTGGCTCACGGGCTTAGTTGCTCCGCAGCATGTGGGATCTTCCCGGACCAGGGCTCAAACCGGTGTACCCTGCACTGGCAGGCGGATTCTTAACCACTGCGCCACCAGGGAAGCCCCAAAGAAGGAGATTTTTAACAGTACGAGATGGCATCACCTCCATAGGTCCAAGGGGAAGAGCACCCAAAACAGGCTAAGACCTTCACAGGCTCACCCCTTCTCTAGGCCACAAAGCTGCCCCGGGCACAGAACCCATCCTCAACCCAGGGCTGCCTGTCCCCTTGCTAGAGTTTGCCTTCAGAATATGCCCTGAGGGTGTTATCGATGGAAGAACAGGCTAAGCTGGCATGGGCTCCCTCAGTGGCCCCCTCAGGTCTCTTCATCCTTTCCTTCCAAACATCAAGCTGGTACCAACTGGTACAACATATGGACACACACACACGTACACCCATGCGCACGCACACAAACACGTGCACACCTGCTCCCAAATTCAACCTCAGTGAGGAGTGACGGAATCACATCCAAACAGAGGAATGCAAACATTCTCCTAAGAACCCCACAGTTTTCAAGGTCGTGATGCCGACAGAGGGGTGGGTGCGTTACTGCATCTTGTCTTAGTGTGTTTGCTCACCCCTCATCCCCCCAGCACCTTTTCAGATTATGCTTCCTCAGGCTGGAGAAATGAGCCCATTTCTTACAAAGGCATAGGGGGCTGGGCCATCCTCTCCAGCTGGGGAAGAGGGGAGGGAAGTGGGAAATTGAAAGGGAGTGTGATTTGTTCTTTCACTTATACACGGAGGGTTTGCATTTTAAAAGGAAACTTTCAAGATGGGGAGAAGGGTCAGGGAGGACCTCGCTCCTGTTCCCCTGACTCTTCTCATCTCTCCTCTCAGGAACAATGAGTGCTCTGCAAGCATGTTGGCTGAAAGGCTCCACCAGTGCGTTTATGAGGACTTGGCACCCAACTGTGAAAGGTTTCCAATTCCCGTGCTGATCTGTCATTTCTACTTTCTGTACAAGCTATTTTTTAAGGAAAGACTATCTATCTTAAATACAGTACATTGATAGATAGATAGGTAGAGATACATGATGGATGGATCCATGGATCGATGGATAGCTAAGGTAATAACTTCTGTCTCCTAATCTAACACATTCCAGCCATTTCCTTAGAACAGGCGCCTAACCCTTCTGGCTGTTTATTAGCTGAAACTGGGCCTCCCATTTTAATCTTCAGACTCAGCTGAAGAGGAGCTTCAGCGAAGCTGGAGAGGCGACGGCTGCGTTGACAACTTCATCAGGGATCTCAGGCCTGTGTGTTCCCAGGAAAACCCACGTTAGAACTTATCCTGAGCCCACGTGGACCCTGGGAATTGGCAGCAGGAGCAGCTGTCTTCTGAGGCCCTTGCCGATGGGCCTGAAAATTAGTTGCACCGCTGGCCTCTTCACCCACCCTGCCGTGAACTTTCCAAGTCACCATGTGGCGCTTCCTGTCCTCCCGTGAGCCCCTCCCATAATGGTCCCCCTGTGGGGATGTTCCAGTCCCTGGAAGCTTTGGAAAACAGAGTCACAAAGATGGATCCAAGGACAAAGGTATGGCCAAGACACAGATGTGCTGGTGTTCATTTCCAGCACACTCCTGCACACCAGCTAATGCTGGACCCAAACAGATGTGCTTAGTCATCTCTCTCCTCTGTCCAAAAAGTGTTTCAGAGATCACTATGGTACAGCCTTTGGGTTTGAAAGGAAATACATTTTCTCAAGAATCCTTAAGCAGAAAAACCAAAAACCAAACCAAAGCAAAATAAGGTATCAAAGGCCCCAAATATACTTTTGGTGAATTACCTTCAAAGTTTTACAAACCTGCTTTCTTTGTCTGCCATGTCTGTTTTATTCTCCCTGTATCTTGAAGATTTTAAGAAAAGGCTTCACAACGCCAATGTCCTTGATCAATTATGTTGTAGCAGCAATCAGAAACTTGCCACATCCTTGTGGAGAGAGAGGGATTTGAAAGGCACGTCTTTTATCTCTACTTATATTTAGGTATATAGTCTACTTGTCCCCCCCAAATAAAATAGGTTAATTACTTCAGAAAACTGCAAAACAAAAGAAGGCAATATCAGAAGTAAAGTCAAATTCCATCCGGTCAACATAGTTGAGTAAATAGTGCCTTGAATTTGAAAGCATTTCAAGAATGAACAGTACATTCAAATAATGCAGTTTTCTCTCCAACTACGAGCATAGCCTATCATAGACGCTGTGTTTATGTAGGATCGTATTCATAAATATAAATTCTAAGTTTCAGAGAATGTGAAACCAAGCCCCTTCCATGAAAAGAAATATCCATGTACCCCTTATGTTATTCAATAGGTAGCACATATTTTGAGTGTAAGAGCAGAGTTGCTTTGCTTCCCAACTCACAGAACAGTTCCGTACTAAGGATCTGAACAAAAATAACCTTGATTTTTATAGACTTGTATTTTTTTCTAAGGCCTTGGCCCATAATCTTATTAAATTTAACAGTTTAAAATAAGTTTCCCTGGGAAACTTTGAAAACTGACTCTTGGAAAACTTTGACTTTTAAAATATGTATTTGTTATGAATTTTTAATTACCAAACATGATTATTACCAAAAAATCAGAAATAATGCAGAAGGATATAATTTAAGAAGTGAATATCTATCCTTCCCACCCTCTCTAAGAGATAATCACAATTAGTAGTTTTGTATGTATACTTTTAGAGTTCTAAATACATATATTTGTATATACATACATTCTCAAATATTCGCATATACACACATGCACACAGAGGTGCTTTTTATTCTTTAACAAAAATTGAAATGTATGCTAAGAGATTAGATCTTAATTGTTCCTGCCACAAAAAAGAAATGGTAATTATGTAACAGAATTGTTAGCTAACATGATGGTGGTAATCATAATATAACATATATTATATGTTGAATCATATATATTATATTATCAACATGTTGTATACCTTAAACTTACACAATGTTATATGCCAATTATATTTCAACTTTAAAAAAAAAATTGGATTGTAATATACCAACTGTTCTGCAGCTGGCTGTTGTCATGTCAGGATTTATCAAGACCATCTCTCCTGGGTGCTGGAGGGCAGGCAGGGCAGGGGCAGTGAGCCCCGCAGGCTCCACCCCAGAGGGAGCAGAGCAGTGGGGTCACCAGGTGTGCTACAGACGCTGGCCTGAGGATGCGCTTTACAGAGGCTGCTGGAAGTGCTCATGCCCCAGTCCGGCCTGAGCCCTGCTGTCCAGATGCCAGCAGAACCGAGCAAACAAGGGGCACACCCCTGCCCTCAGCAAACTGGGTTGTGAATACCCCCAATGACCCAGATGACTCTACTTTTAAAGTTACGCATTGTTATGCTATTAAAGAAGAGAATGTGGCCCTTTTCCCTCCAAGAGGCTGCATAAGTTACTTTATTATGGAAAGCAGAGCACTGTAATTTGTTTTCCCTCCAAGAGGCTGCATAAGTTACTTTATTATGGAAAGCAGAGCACTGTAATTTGTTTTCCCTCCAAGAGGCTGCATAAGTTACTTTATTATGGAACGCAGAGCACTGTAATTTGTTTTCCAGGCTACAGCCTTTCTTG
This sequence comes from Delphinus delphis, assembly GCF_949987515.2. Lineage (NCBI taxonomy): Eukaryota > Metazoa > Chordata > Mammalia > Artiodactyla > Delphinidae > Delphinus > Delphinus delphis. The sequence continues at coordinate 84,807,478 of NC_082695.1, forward strand.
GTGGAGTTGCATTAGCTTCACGCCCCTGTCTTCTGGAGTGTCCACAGCTCTCATCACTCAGGCCAGCCACGCTTCAGGTCTTTACAGATAGCTTTGCCTCTTTGCCCTTTCACCGCTGTCTGTGGTAGCTAAAGCCTCCTGTTCTAAATGATTGGGATGCCCTCACGAATAAGTAGGAGGGAATCGATTGTTCTTTCAAAGAAGGCATCTCCTCTAGAATTAGACAGAACTCCACCTGCACTGGGCATCCCCTCCCCCGTTTCTCTCAGACTCTTCCAAACAGAGCCCGGGAGTGGGGGGCCCGTCATGTTGGGAGAGGGGCCTCATCGTGTACCCTGTGTTCACCACAGCACGGCTGCCCCTGGCCGTGGTCCTACTCCCACTGTCCATCTGTCAGTATCTTTCAAAACCCACTTGGAGTGATGATGCTTCTCCACCCCAGCAGGACAAACTGGCACCCCCGCCTCAATACACCACTTGGGGAGATCCGCTCTTAACCCTGGAACCTTATGCTGCAGCTCCAGGCTATGTGCTTTGTCCTACACTCTGAGCTCCCGTGACCACAGTCCCATCTTAATGACCTGGTACCTGGATCACGACGCCTAATTGTGTCCTGTCCTCGGTGCTCTCCATCCCGGACAGAGGGGCAGGGCCGGAGGCAACTGAAGACGCAGTGGTGAGAGGGGCCGTGATGGGCAGAAGCAGCAAGAGAACGTCCCAGCCTTCAGAGAGAACGGGGAGGCCCCTAGAAGCCCAGATTCCATGGGAGAGGACTCAGAACCAAAATCACATGGTACGATCGCTACAGTTGTCCATACCACCTGGTTTTCTTCCTGCCAACTGAGCCTGGGAAGGCAAGCATCGCACACGGTAGAGCTCTCAGTCCTTGATCATGGGCCAGTCACACTTGGGCCTGTCATTCCTTTGTTTTCTGATGAGAAGGTCGAACCCCATCATCTCAGGAGCAGCATCTGGCAATGATTGCTGCTCAGTCTGAAAGCCTTGGAGCCGGACAGCCTAGGGCCCAGGCATCAACCCCAATCGTGTACAAGCTGCGTGAATTCAGGCAAATTATTGGCCTTTCTACACCCTAGGCTGCAGCTCTGGGTTATGTGCATGTTAGTCATCAGTCCCTGTTAGAATCGAGATGATTAGATGACATAACACATGTGAGGTGTTTACTTAGTGCCTGACCCATAGTTAGTGCTGAAACAATGTCAGGCGCTGTTGCTGCTGTGACATTTTCTTCCCATGTAAGAAGCTATGGTGCTGTGAGTGAGTGCAGAGAACTTGGTGGATGCAAACGGGATAAAAGGGGCATGATTTTGCAAGGTCCCGCCTGGTCCTGCTAAGCATGCCAGCCCGAGGGAGCCTGCGTCCTGCAGACACAGACCTCCTCCGTGCATGCCACTGGGTCATCCGTGCAGGGCCACTCTGGGGTCTTCACTCTTTGCCAGCCCCGTCCTTCCAAGCCTGGTGGTCGGTCCAAGCCTGCATCCTAGACCTGCCAGGAGTTTGGGCTCAGCAACGTTTAGCGCCCTGAGCGCCCTAAACGTCCTGGAGATGCAGAGAGATTCTGCTGGTCCCCCTGCAAGAGCGGCCCCTGAGCGAAGCGTTTACTCGCAGTCAGCTCAGAGGCCCCTGGAGCTCCCTGAACTACTGGAAGCCCCACGCATGACGCGTAGGTGGAGTTTGATGAAGCGTTTGATCTCTGTCCAGTGATGGCCAAGGTCAAAAGACTGAGGGTTTGCTGCCTTGGACAGAATTCGGATTTGACCTCACATATTGTTCTCTCATCTCTAACACGAGCTCGTTCCAGCCTCAGTGTTGAGATGAGAATTAAATAAGCCCATGTTCGCAGAGCACCCACATGGCGCTCTACAGTGGGTGTCAGGGAGGGTCACAGGAGCCACTGCTGTGTGCAGAGTCCCCACCAAGCCAGGGTCCACACTGCCGCGGCCCAGCAGCCCCAGAGCAGGCACGAGTCTCAATTTGCAGACAGAAACGGTCATACAGCATCGCCAGTGTGCATGATGCCACTGAACGGTACACCTGAAAATGGGAAATTTTATGTTATGTGTATTTACCACAAGAAAAGAACCTATGGAGTGCATCGATTTCACTTGTCAAGTCCGAGCTACACGTTCCTGCCTGCTCTTTGCCTCTTTCTTTCTCAAGCGTTGCTGTAGACATTGGCCTCCTTTAGGAAAACGTGTGGGTATGAGGCGAGGTCCCAGGTGCACAGAACTGCACAGAACGTGTGGGAAAGAAACGCAATAAATCAGAATTGCCTGTAAACGCTTTGTACTTTGCCCTCCTAGAACTGAAAACCTACAGCCTTAACACCCGTGGAACAGGACTCTCTGCAAGGACGAGGGACTAGAGGGCCCCTCGGCCCCTCTGCTGCTGCAAGTGCCCTGACCCCGAGAAGCTGTGCTCGTGGGATGCGGTCTCCCCTCCCCTCCCGGGGACCCAGCCCCACCGCCTACAGAGAGGCTGCCCCTCACAGGGCAGCCCCCGAGTCCCCTGGTCTCTGCACAGCAGAGCACCCACAGGGCCCAGGGTCCCAGGGGGCTCTGGGGAAGGCCGGCTTGCAGGGGGTTCAGCCGAGTATTTTCAGAGGAAACAGCAAGATTAAAGATGTGGCGGGAGCAGAAGGTAAGCAGGAATTCTTTATAGTGAGTCAAAGTATTGATTCAAAAAGCACTACTTTGGAGACTTTTGTCGCTTTCTCAGAATGACATGCCTCCTTGTTAGACGTCTCCAGTTTCTTCTCCCTGCCTTCAAAGGCCTGTCAGGAGCCTGGAGAGGATAAAAGGAAAAGTGCTTAGAGAGAAGGAGAACAGTAGCAAAGAATGAAGTTTTGAAAGTGCCGAAGAGTCTGGAGAAAGTAGGTTTGGGGATGATACGCTGCCTTCCGTTCGGGGAAGCAGTGTGATGACTCAATACGAAGCACTGCTAACGAGCAGAGCCCAGCCCACTCTTTCCGGCTCTGAAACCCTGCGGTGCCTGCAAGACGTGGTTTGAAGGAAGGTGAGGATCCAGGTCAGCCAGGTCCTCTCCAGATAGGCAGATATTTCTAGAACACCCACAGGTACCCTGCATGGGAAAGGAACAGGTGAGAAGGGATGAATGGCCCCGAGTTTCTCATCATCACCACTGGAAAACCAAATCAAAACGCCCACAGTCTTCAGAAATGTGAGGGAGGAGACGTGGTCCTGCTAAGAAGAAGGGGAGCCAAAGCACCAGGGAGAACCCTTCCACAGCCATTGAAAACAGTCATGCAGTTTCTTGAGATGTGTTTTTAAATGTGACAGCTGGTAAGTGTCCTAGACTCTGCTCGTCCCAGGCCAGAGATTTCTTTCAGGGCACGTCAAGCTTCGGCAACAAAGGTGGAGTGAGAGAGAGTAAGTGAGTTAGCACGATCTCAGTGGAGTTGGGGGGAACCTTTCTCAGCTAGCAATCACACAGCGTGTGGGTGGCTGCCAGTTTTCTGTCCTGGCCCTGAGCAAGGGGCATCCTCTTAGGGCTGTGAGAGGGAGGGAGCAAGGAGCGGTCAGAGGGGGCGCTTCCCAACGAAACGGGGACAAAGCGGCACCTCCTCGGCCAGGACAGGCAGCTGAAGGGCCAGGACAGGCAGCTGAAGGGCCAGGACAGGCAGCTGAAGGGCCAGGGCGTGGTGCTTCTGGACCACCAGTCGGGAGTTTGGTAAACGGGCTGGTGACAGTTGGTGTTAAGGAATCGAAGCTGGAAGGACAGAAGTCGTACCTCCGTGTCTATTATGCAAAAGTGATTGGTCGGCAGGCCATTATTTTATGTAAAGATGATCCTTTGTAGAAAAACAGACTCAACGCCCTGCAGCTCAGAGGAGCTTGCTGGAGGATAGACCTTCTGTAGGCGTCACACTCCAGCCAAGGCCCCTGGGAGCCAACTGGTAACGGCCTCCGCAACGATAGACTTAGAAGCTATCCTCAAGCTTTTGGGGTGCATCGGAAATCATGGGGGCTGGGGGCAGCCTCAGCCCCAGAGACCCTGATTCCAGACCCAGGAATTTTCACTTTGAAGAAGCCTCCAGATGATTCTGGGACAACTCCCAGAGAATCACTACTCCACAGTTTTCTGTCAACCCATCTCGTTCAGATGGAGCTGCCATGGTGGCAGAGGCTCCAATGTCTCTGTCAGCAGAATTTTGTGACTGAGACCCTGCTTTGCGCCAGACTGGGTCCAAAGTAGAATTCTTCCCTCCAGGATTGTCTGGGGCCAGTTCTCCTTTGTAGTTGCAGTACGAGTGGCTTTTGTAGAAGTTGTAATAGTGATCGAATCATACTCGTAACCAGCTACACTTTCAGCGTGACTTCTATGAGCCAGGCCTTACTCTTGACACGAGAGAAAGAGTTCTTTCAGTTGCAAACTGAAAAGATGAGAGAAAAACTGACTTTGGGGAGTTTAAAAAATAGCGGTAAGTAGAGATGATTTCTATGCCTATCAAGGAATGAATGCCTTTTCCCAGCTCTGCTCCAGCCAGCCCCACAAAGGGCCACATCCAGCAGACCCCACCGGCCTCCACCCGCTTCTGCTCTGTCCTGCTCTTTGGGGAGCCCTCTTCAGCAGCATGGGCCAGAAAATGGATGAAAATGCAGGTATTTTTTACAGGGAAACATTTGCATCTGTGCATGAATCTACCCTGCCACGTTCACAGACTCTTTCACCTACTTTATCTCATTCAGTTCCTGAAGAACATTTATGTCACATTTTGCAGGTGAGAAAATTGAGGCAGAAGGTAATCGCCTCACCTAAAGTTACACAACTAGTTAGCATGAGAACCAGAACCTTAACCCCAGGCTTCTGGCTCCAAGTTCGGGAGCCTTCCAATAAGCACGTACTTACTTTCATTCAAATGCCAGGTCAATTTGTATATCCTGACACACAGCAATAAAATAAAGCTGGGCCTAAAGAGAGAAAATAATTTCAAGCAGCTAAGAGAGAATTCACTCCTCTTGTGAAAACCTATCCAGATGACAAGCTGCTTTGGAACAACATAAAAATGAAGAGTGGGGTGTTTCTCACAGTGCTTTTCTCCAGAAAGTTCTCTAAATGTGCTTTGTTTCCTTGTTCTCCAGAAATGTGCTGACCAATCACCTTGCAGTTGCCAAGGCAGTTGTGATTTCCATTAAGCACATCCCTTTCCATAAAACAACTCGGTAAATGCTTTAATTGTGTACTTTTCAAGTTAGTACATCTTGAACATCAGAACTGACCATCTGTCCTGACTCTTGCTTCATAACTACAATGCATTCCATTCCTCCTCTCAGGTTTCTATTGGGGAAAATAAAGGACAAAGCAACCAAGTGAGCCCAAATACCCCAGTTTAGTTTCTTAACCACGAGGTGCCACAAGCACCTCCCTGATCCCTGCACACAGCGCTGGCTACAGTGTCTTTCTGAAGCATTAAGCTCAGGGCACTGAGAGCAAACGGACACTGCAGGAAAGCAGCTGCGCATGGAGGCCTTCGCAGGGTCAGAGCCTCCCAACACGCGGAGGCACAGATGCTAGCTGGGCGTCCGCGCTGTCTGCACTGGGAAGCGGGCCCTAGGAGGTGAGGGAGAGACCGTTCCCGCAGGCACCCCTCCCACCGGCTCAGACTTACTGGGGAGCAGCTGGCTCCCTTCTTCACGGCCAATGCCATTATCAGCAGCTCTGCCCAGGAGCTGGGCACTCACAGGTAAGTGGGAGTTGGAGACCCTGGCAGCTCCGGCATTGCTCCGCTCACACCCTAGCAGGCTCTCTGCCACGCATCCCGGCACTGCTGAGCCCACCGCTCTCAGGGAGGGTCAAGGACAGCGTCCAGGGCAGCGTGCAGGGCAGGGCAGTCCTCTTAGTCAGCCCAGGCTGCTATAACAAAATACCATAGACTCGTGGGAAATACAGGGGATGCTGGCAGTTTTAGAAGAGGAAAGGGAGAAAGGCTGAACCCAGAGCACCACGAGGAAGAAGCAGAGAGAAGGGCTCATGTCTTTCTCCCAAAGACAGGAAGAAAAACCGGAACTCCTCACCCATCAGGTGCCCCACCAAGGGACTCAGAGTGGGCCCAGCAAATGTATCTGCTCTTAACATTTTCCCATGGGATTTCTCATGAAGCTTCACTTCAGCGATCTTTAAGAGGAATGAAATACAGTCCGCTGGAAAAGCACAAGGAGTAAGATTGAGGCCAAAGTCAAGAATCAACGTCTTCAACACAGATTTCAGGACCCAAAAGGTGGGAGAAATCACATATGTTACAGAGCCAGAGTGGCGTTCTTCCCCTACACTGCAGTTACTAGCACAGTAAATGTTACAGTTTCTTTATGTTCCTTGGTTTCAGAAATTTCCAGCCTAACTCTCCCACCCCAGCTGCTCAAAAAACAGCTTCCAAATCAAGTTTTTAAAATAGCTGCTCTTCCAATAATTTAAGTTAAAATGCTAGGCGTTTGTCCTGGGTGTTCCCAGATGGCTGGTGCCAAACATGGGGGCAGACCCATGGGAGGCAAGCCTAGAGGACTTCTTGGAGGTGGCACATCTGTGAACTGCTTGCTACTCACTTCCTGTGAGGAGATAAGGACTGAGAGGAGGGTTAGAAACATTTGTGGCCACTTGACATCGTCCACGCCTCGTGGAACAGTTCAGCCATCATGTGGTCATAGCATGTGGCCTGAGCTGCCTACAATTTCTGTGCAGTTAAGGTTTGTCACCTGTAATCCAACAGGGCATAAAATCTGGAATCATTTCATCAAAAGATCATTTTAACTGTCATCTGTTAAGATAAATTGTGAAAATTGACTTCTGATGAGGGTTTATAAATGAATAAAGCACTTACTTGCTTTAATTTGGATAAAACTTTAAAAGGAATAAACCGTGCTTGCTGAGCTCACTTTATAATCTCTTAGAGTCCCGTCCACACAGTACTGAGCGTGTTTTGTCTACTATGCATGTTATTAAAACAAAACATAGAAATATTTAGGGAGACATTTCCCCCTACAAATACGGTGGTGGTTTAATCAGATAAGCAAGAAAGAATCTCACTTGTCACATTGAAAATATTAAATACAGATACAGTGTTTGTTTATTGTATTATATAAAAGTATTATTTTGCAAGCATTTGAAAATTGAAAAAAAAAAAACAAAAACTGAACTTCACCACAGTCTAAGAGATACTGCCATAGAGGGAATTCTCCAGGTGGGATGGGAAAGGGGCGTGGTGTGTGTCTGTGTGTGTTTGTGTGTGAGATGGGTGGTCAGACAGCAGGGGAAGGAATAACTGCAATTTTCAACAATAAAAACACTATTGTGTTGGGTAATTACATATTGCACAGCCTCCATGACAAACAGAAACATTTGTTTCCATTCTGGTTGAAGTGAAAAGGAACCTTTTCCCTCCGCTGCCTGGGCGGTTAGCTCAAAGGCCAAGGAAGGGCTGTAACCCCAGGGCAACCACAGGAGACCCATGTGCCCTCAGGATGCAAAAGAGGACTGTTTTGAGGGCACAGACCGCAAAGCCCCTGCGCCTCCCTCCCTGGCCGTCTATTTCTCACTGTTTTTGTGGGAACCTTTGGCTCAGAAAGAGAACCTGCCCCGAGGGCCCGGAGGCTCGTTAAGACCCTCACCACTGCAGACACAACTTCGAATAGCACAGCTCAGGTGCAACACGCCTCCGCTGGGAACACCGCAGCCAATTCTCTTTTTCTTTTAGAATCTACTAATCCAGGGCCTGTGCTCAAACTTTAGTTTTAGTTTACTTCTGCCACAAAAATGACAGACGTGGATTTTTACTGCCTGCTAGGCAGAGTGGGTCGTTCATATATTTGTTTAGAGGAGGCCATTGATGAAATTCAGTCATGTGGAAAATGCCAGTGGTGATGGGGGAGAGGAGGGGTCCTTCCAACCAGAGTGTGGGGAGTCACAGAGTTAGAACTGGGGGGCCTTAGACTACACCCCCCACACATCCTTCCTCTGGGCGAGTGGAGATGCAGCTGAACCAGCATACACAGGCAATTGCTCTTTGTCTGCATCAGAAGGGGTTTGGGCAAGGAAAAAAGAAATACTTGGAATTTGTCAATTTGTGATATTTTAAAACTTCAGATTAATTTGTCTTCTCCTGTTTGTAAACCATCAACAGAATCCCTAATCCTCTCTTGGCGTCTTTCTGGGTTTACCTTGAGGGTGGCCTGTGGTGGTTTGCTGAGCTCTCACCCTCCCCAGATGTGGACTAGGGCTGTGTCCCCCCAAGGTGGACAGACCTCTGGCCGGCTCCACATGCCCGACCCGGAGAGTGACCAGCATGCGGTTTCCTCCCGTTTGCTCTCTTGCAGCAGAGCCACAGCATCGGGAACGCCTTGGAAACAATTCTGCCAACAGGTGACACGGGGCCTGCGGCCTGGTCTTCACTGGAGCGGCAGAGAGGCGCCGGGTCACAGACAGGCACTGAGCACAGGCCACCTGGCCCTGGCTCTGCCTTGAATTCACCAAGCCTGCAACCCCTGCTCCCAGGGAGGATGTACTGTGATAAGAGATGAAGTGCTCCCTAAAAGCGATGTTACAATCCGTAAAATCCATTCATTCCTCAAAATGAAAAACACTGTAAACTGTGCTTTCACACCCTTGCCAGTACAAACTACAGCTCCCAGAGATGAGACTTGGGTTTTTTATTGTTTTCAATTCCAAAAGCAAGATGACTCTTCTCTGCTAGCGAGGCCCGCGGTGCCAGTGGTTACGCCAGCGAAGGCACCTTCCCCGCCCGGAGGCGCACAGGGCCCACACCCTCACCCGCTCACACACGCGTGCACACACGTCCACACACCTGCGCAACTTTCACGGCCACGTGCGCACTCACCCTCGCGCATGCGCGTGTGCGCGCACGCAGGTGCGCTCTGTGACGTGGTGACGTCTGCAGGGCGCCGGCGGGGCTCTTGCTCCAGCACAGCGGAGCCTCCTTCCGAGAACCCGGCGCCGGGACCCCCTCCCTTGTGTCACTTCGAAGGGGTGACGGGCGAGGCCCAGAGGGTTCCTCAAAGCAGAGCAGAGGGAGGAGGCGGCTGAGGGACGAACAGCGCCGGGCGGGCCCCCTCCGCACACAGTAAGCGTCCCCGAGGCCCTTATCCGCGCTGCAGACGCGCTCCCTCACCGCGCGGGGGCCGCGGCTACTCGTCCTCTCGCAGCTCCCGCAGCGCGGCCTGGAGGAGGCGCCGCAGCTTCGCGAGCACGCGGGGCGCCGCGCCCTGGGCCCCCGGGGCCGCGCACTCGAGCACCGCCGCCCGCAGCTGCCGCCGCAGCGGGGCCGAGACGGCGGGGCTGCCGCGGGGCGAGGAGAACCAGTGGCGGAGGATCTTGTCGCAGACGACCTGGGGGAGGGCGGGAGGGGGCGGTCAGCTCAGGCCCGGGGGCCTCCTGGAAGGGCCCTTCCTGGACCCTAACCCGCCCAGCGGGGAAAAGGCCACCCCGGCTGTGGTGGAAATGCCGAGGGGGAAGCTCCGGGTGACACTCAGAAAGGACTGAGGACACTGCAGCAGAAAGTCACAGGCGGGAGCTGCTGCATAAGAAGTGGGCCCTGGGCAGGCCCAAGGCTGCCAGCCCCGCCGTCACCGCACCCCTGAGGGCGCGCTTTCTTATCCATAGGTTGGTCACGGTGACAGTCATCGCCACCTGGCAGGGTTGTCCTGAGGGCCCCAGGACACGCTGGTGACGAGGGGTATGCAAACGTGATAGTACTTTGAGGCTCACTGAAAAAAAGGTATATTGGAAGGGAAAGGCGGCAGACTCTTTCTGAGGAGGCTTTGAGAGTTTTATTTTAGGAGAAGGAAAAATTAAGCCACTATCTCACAGCCTTTAGTTCTCCTTGGGTATGAAATTCACTGAGGCTGAAGATCTCTTTAAATTCTCCATTTAAACACACTGTCTGTTTTACAGCCGTCATGGTTTCCTCCCTGTTGGATGGAGTGCTGCCTAATTAATATTCTGCTCCATTTTTCTATGTCACACTTTATATTAGACTCAGTTAACAAATGCCTCAATTTTATAGAGCTACTGTTTCTATAATTTTGACTTGTGTTTCCCAACCTCTGCAAGACTGAGGATTCTGTTTAAAAACAAATTATCTTATTTCTCTTTTGAGTTGATAATACATTTTCAGGGGCAAACATGGAAAATGTCCCAAAAGATAGGCTGTAAGTCTCCATCCCACTCCTCATAACCAGACACTCGGCTCCTGGCTCTGAGAGGCAACCACTCCCATGAATGTCCTTCTGGAGAGTCTATAAATATACATGCATTTCCTTTTTCTTTTACTTTACATGGATGGGAGTATATTGCACACACTGTTCTGTAGCTTCCGTTCCCATTTAACGAAATATAAGGGAGAGCCTTCCAAATCAGTCCTTATAAGGATATTCCATTTGTTTTAATGGCTGTACCTCAAATGCATATCATAAATTATTTAGCTAGTTCCCTATTGGCGGAAATTTAGGTTGTTCACTAACGTTTGCTATTATGAAAAATGCTTCAGTAGATATCTTGCAGATATCTTTTTCATTTTGCATATGACTAAATTTCTGGAAATGAAATTTCTGGGCCAAGGGGTATGCATATTTGTTGTTTTGATAGATATTGCCAGATTAACCCCATAAAAGTTGTACCGAGTTACACTGTCATAGCAGCGTATGACAAGAATGCCCTCAACAACACGTGTCGTCTTTCTTTTTTGTTAACTGATGAATGAAAATGGTTTAATTTGTATTGCTCTTCTTATCGGTCAGGTTGAAAGTATCTGTGCTTCCTTTCCAGTGAGTGGTCAAGGTGATGTTCTTTGCCCACATTTCCATCAGATTGTTAACTTTTTTCATATTGATATGTAAATGCTCTTTATATATTAAGGACATTAACCCCCTGCTTAGATTGGTTTCCTGGGGAGCAGACTGTAAGGTGGAGGTTTGCATGCAGGGATTTATTGAGGGGCGTTCTCAGGAACCATCTTTCCATGGAACTAAGGGAGGAGGAAAACTTCTGGTACTGGAATGGCCTACAGAGTTTTCCTTATAGAGGCCAGGGGGCTGGGCTTTGCATTTCCCCCCTCCCCACTGACCAATCACTAGATGCTGCCCCTGGGATGTGGGGTTACCGTGAGCCAAGGACGATGCTGGGGGATGCCGTGAGTCTCAGCAGCTCTGAGTCTCAGACAGATAAGGGCTGTCTCTGTCCTCTATGCTCCTCGTCTGTAAGAGCAGTTGCAAATATTTTGCCAATTTTCTCATTTAACCTTTAAATTTGCTCATATTTTTTGTAACTTTGTTTTGTTTTTGCCATGTGGATTTTTTTTAAATGGTTAAATGTGTCAGTTGTTCCTCTTATAGCCTCTGAACTTTGTTCTGTACTCAGAAAGGCCTTCCGAACTCTAGGGTAGTACTTTAAATTCTCCCAGTTTTTTCTGGAACATTCAGGATTCCATTTTTTAGGTGTAAGTATTTGAGCCGTCTGAAGTTTAGTTTGATATAAGGAGTGGACCAGAAGTTAATGTGATCATTTGTTGTTCCTGAATACCCACTTTACCAGCACCACTCACTGTATAACCCAGCTTCCCTCTCACTGGCCTGAGAGGCTGCCTTTATAACATACTGAATACCCATATGTCATTGCAGGTATACTTCTGCAATTTTTAAAAATTCTATTCCTTTGATCTGTCAATCAACTGATGCAGGGCAGGGATTTTTTTTTTTGAGTAAAAGTGTAAGTTAGAAAAGTAATACATACCACCGTAGAAAATTTATAAAATATAGGGCAAAAGGAAGAAAATAAAAATTATCTGTAATCCTATCATCCGTAAGTAATTGCTTTTGACGTTTTCATATCTTCTTTCCCAATCACGTACTACTTAACGAAAATGAGATCATGGGTAAATACTGATTTGTAACCTGCATTTTTTTGCTTAATGAATGCTTCATATTTTCTTATATCCTTAAAGGAAGCGAAATTTCGTTTCTAGGTCTTTATTCAAAGGCAGTAACCAGAAAAGGTGCTCAAATGAAATTGCTCAGCTAAAGAGAGTATTTCCAACAGTCATGCACCCTCCAGAGGGATGTAGAATTTCACAATCATGTTAACAATACAGACTCTTACCTCGATTTCTCTGAAGCCTCACCTGTTAATTAATAGCATTTTAACAACTATTCCCAATAGTTAAAGGTAAAAAATTATTATCGCTGGGTTTTAACTTGCATGTCTGAATAGTAAGATTAAATATTTTCCAGGTTCTCTGTCCATCTGCACTTCAGCTCCCGTGTATCTGTCATATGTTCTTCTCTTGCCAGTTTTGTGTGTGTGTACCTCTCACCGCTTAACGGCTCTGTAAGAGCCATTTATATATTAAGGATACAACCCTAGTCTCCAGTTATGCTGCAGAGGGCAGGTGTTAGTGTTTCCACTTTGTGGTTTGAGGTCACAGGGTGGTTGATGCTCTAGCGAAAGCATATTGTTCCCACATCTGGAGAAGAACGATTGCGCTGCAGACCCACCGAGGGTGTGAGTCCACGTTAAGTTGTAGAGGCTGCCGAGCCAGGGCCTTGTTCGGCCTGGTCCAGGACCGCCAGGTTAACTACACAGCTGTCCAGGTCTCCCCAGGTCAGTCCTCTGTGCCGGCGTGACTCAGCCTCAGGCTCTGGCCCCATCACCAGGTGTGCACCGGGGTTATATTGGCCTTATGGGCTGGAGGATTGTACACAGACTGCGGTGGAGGTGAGACTGCGGAGTGGACCGGCTAGGAGAATGGAACACTAGGAAGGCTGAGGCTAGAGCACAGATCAGCGGTCGTGGAGGTGCGCCCAGCTTCCCTGCTATGACCTCTTCCTGGTTGTGGTCAGCACCTGTGAGCCCAGCTCATCCACACCCACCTGAGGGCCTGGAGTGAGGGCCGGAGGGAGCTTCTGCCGGAAGAGGGGAGATGTCCTCCCAGTGCAGGGTTCTCCAGCCCCACATCTGGGTCTCCCTCACTCTAGACTGGATCCTAGAGCTGGAAGCCAGGATGGGTTCCTACTTGTCACTGGTCTCCTGGATGTGGGACCCATGCACTTTCTCCTTCTATTAACTACCTGCTGGCCTAACCCCTTGCCTGTTGGATCTGTGGTGTCGCCCACCCTCTCTGGTTTGGCCAGTTTTCAGGACTGCTTTGTCCTTTTTCTAGATTTATCCTTGGTGAATCAGTCTCTGGGTGCTCATTCTGGGTGTGTGTGTGTGTGTGTGTGTGTGTGTGTGTAGATGCAGAAATTAGACCTAGAGAGAAGGGCTACCCAAGTCCCCATGGCTCTGGGGGACCCAGTAAAGGCTGTGCTGGGAGCACCATCCATTAGCCCCATGGGGTCACTTGGCCGACAACCTCCGGGGTAGACGACTAAGAACAAATGATCCCTGTCTCCCACCATCCCTGCCCTTACTGGACACATCGAGCCCAGGTGACATGGCAAGGGTAATGACCTTCAGCTACATCACCGGGATGTCACAGTGTGGCAGGCAGAGGCACCCAGAGAGAACAGGGTCCCCCCTGAGAGAGGACAGGGTCCCCCCCACAGAGAGGACAGGTCCCCCCCCCCGGAGAGGACAGGGTCCCCCCCACCCAGAGAGGACAGCAGCATTGCTCACCTGCAGGTTGCTGTTGGTTCTCTGGGCTCCACACCTATGCACTCGCAAATCACACTTTGAAAAACAGTCAAAGAAATTGCAGTCTTCATCTCCCGTGCAGTTCTGCTCAAGAATTTCCCTCATTTTAGGTTCAAAAAAGGCCATGTCCACGTCAATAGCCACCACCTGTAATTGAAACAGCACACGCCTCTCAAGAGGACCCCAAGGCCGCAGCACAGAGGGAGCCCTGCAGTATCACCCCAGCCCTGTTCCCCTTTGCAGGTGCAAGTGTCACAGACTTCAGGGGTCACAGAAATCTACCAGCAGGGAAGAGGGGCCAGGTTGTGCTGGGGACATACAAGCCACCGGCATAAATGGTATGGGCAAGGCTTTAACTGCAGAAAGGACCTTTGTGGTCGCCAGTGAAAGCCTAGCATGTGGAACTAGTATCACTTTTCATCTTTAAAAGTTTTCTCAGATTTAAAAGTTGAATCTCTGAAATATCTTTAAAATGAATTGGTTTCCCCTTCTGTTGCTTTATCACTTTGGTTTCTGACATTCAAGGCTCAGGAACACAAAAGCTGTGAGACACAGATAATCTATCCCTATGAATATAAGCAACAAAAGAAAACTACATTCAAGGGACAGGTGGAGGGTGTGATGGTGAGAGTGGGGTGGGCAGTACGTAGGTCGTCTATTTATGCTGTCTGTTACCTGAGGTGACTGGTTTCCAGCTGTGGAGAGCTGGGGGAGTGCAGGGAGTGGCAAAGCCAAAGTTCTTAAATTAGGGTCGATACATACAGACGCTGGTCCAGGAGCATCAAAAACTAAGTCCCACTATCAGCGTGAAAATGTGATGAGCCCCTGGAATTTCAGATTTATCTTCCTAGCGTCAACCCAAATAGACTTCAAAACCAGAAAAAGAATAATGTCTAAATTCTGCAGATGTTCTTCCACCACCTGAATTTAAAAAAAAAAAGATGAGCTCAAACTTGAGAAAACCTGGACTCTGCCCAAATCAAGCAGTGTATAGCTTCAAGGTATTAAAGAGCTATTAGAAGACTCGATGAGGTTAATGGAGTCTGTGGCATTTCACAAGCCTTCACAGATCAACCTCAAAATATCGGCCTTCTCCCTTTGGTAGCGTCTCAAAAAAGTGTTCATTTACATCTCCGTTCTCTGCAAAGTCAGGAGGCACATTCCCAGGTTGTTGTTTCTGTTTTTTCCTTCGAGATTGATGCCAGAATGCAGTAAAGCTTCTTGGGGATTATCCAGTAAAACAGAGGAGGGAAAAATACTTTATTTCAAAATATGTGGAGAGTAATGAAAATAAAGAACAGGGAACTTTTCCCTATTTAACAGCCTTGTCTAATTACTAATCCAGGCTCTGCAAACAGAAATTATCATTTTAATCAATTTTTCCTATCTTATTATTCAGACAAAAGAAATAGCTCATTTCATTATTTATACTGGTTAATACACTAGAAATATATGAGGCTGTGCTAATGAGTCTGTTGTCTTTCATAATTTATTTGGGGGGCTACAAGACATTTCTTTTGATAGTTCCTGGCCATCTCCCCAGCTTCCCCTGGGCCCCGGTGGAATTTCAGCTCCCTGTTACTTTTGTCTTCTGGCTCTGATTGTTCCCTGTTCATCTCCCAGGAAGAGCCAGGTTTATTTTTTAATTTTAGTGTGTGCTGTAGAATGGATTACAGCTCCTGGAAGCATAACTCTATGCACCTAAAATAAGAACAGTAACAAAATGAACAGAAAAACCTGCCTGAGGTTTCTTAGATAACATCGGGAGAATCCTAAAATTTTTCCTGCACAAAATTACCTAACTTGCATCGTCTTCAGACATCGTCCTAGCATCAGACTAGAACGGATTGACGAGGATTATTTTGTTCTCCACTGAAAAGTGTGCCTCTAGAGCAGGAAAGAGCACTTTCTGGCAACAGTCTGGGAGCAAGAAGTAAAGATGTTTTCCTAGTTCTTTTGCAACCGCTGGACAGATTCTCAAGACCTGCAAAGGGGGACCCGAGAAAGTGAATGACTGCGAGTCATCCATTCTTAACACGTTACCTGAAGGACAGCGCTCCTTCCCCACTGCAACACGGACCAAAGGGGGAACCCTCCTGCTGGTCCGCCGGTTGCTAGTTCTCACACTGAGTGTGCATCAGAATCACCTGGCGAGCTTGCTTTTAAAACACAGAGGGCCGCATCCCACCCCGGAGCCCCGGGCCTCCTGCTGCTGCTTCTCCACCTCGGTCCCTTCTTTGTAGGCCTGCACTGCCTGGAATGGGACATAAAATTCACCTGCCTTCTGCAGAGCCTGCAGAGGCTGACGTGTCCACCCGGGCAGGATTCTCCCTTGTGTGAGGCACCAAAACGCCAGTTGTCCCTCTAGAAGTCTTACCCACAGAAGGGAAACTAGAACGTCTCCAGAGGAAAGTATTAGAAAAAGTTGCCCATCATCCTAGAGCATGGACACCTTGAAAACAGTGTCCCCCTACGGAGCCTTTGTACAAAAGCGCCCAAAGGCCGTCCTCTCTCCTCATCCTCCGAGGTTCCTTGTCTCCTGAAGACTGTTTTCTGCACAACTTGCTTGCTTTCAAAATAGCCCTAAGAAGACGCGAAGTCGCTTTGGAGAAAACAGAGCAGCCCTTAAGGACGACAGACCACGCCTCCCGCTGCGAGCGGCCGTCCTCCCAGTTCGGCACCGGGCAGGCGCCTCTGTTCTTTAAATTCTGTCATTCCCACTCGGAAGGTTTGGCAGGTCGGAGTTGTCCTGGCTAGAAGGTTGCATAACGCTGCAGGGTCTCCCCTGATTTCAGAAACCCCCTCGTTTAGGACCACCCAGACCCAAGTCTGCCCTCCACGGGCGAAACACACGCCGCAGCCACTCACCGTGAAGTCGCTCCTGATGGCAAAGTTCTCGGGCTTGACGTCGCAGAGGTGCAGGCGGTGCGAGAAGTCGTGCTCGAAGTGGCGGACCATGTCCAGGAAGCTGAGCGCCACGCCGCTGAGCGCGCGCGCCTGGGCCCGGCCGCCGCGGGCCGCGCCGTCCAGGGGGAAGAGGGCCCGGAGGCGGGGGCTGCCCGCGGCCAGGTGCTCCACGGCGTAGAAGTGGCCACAGGAGCCCAGCACGGGCGGCGCGTGCGGGCTGCGGCCCCGCAGCAGGCTGAGCAGGACGAACTCCTCCTGCTGCAGCAGCGCCCACAGGCTGGCCAGCTGACCCCGCAGCCGGGGCCCCCGCCGCCCCAGGCCCAGCCGCCCCAGGCCGCCCTCGGCCAGCTCCAGGCCCAGCGCGCTCTTGACCTCCCCGGCCGCCAGCAGGAGGAGCTCTGCCTCCGGGAAGCCCTGGCCTCCGGCCTCGGGCTGGCCTTCCAGGAGGCCGAGCGGCGGGAAGCTGGAGAAGGCTTCCTCCTTGGACTTGAGGACCACAGGCCGGCCGCGCCAGTCAGCCTGCAGCACCTTCTTGCCCCGCTCGTAGTACAGGCAGCGCCGGTACCGTAGCTGCCCCGCCACGCACAGGTCCTCGCACAGGTCTCCGCCGAGCGCGCCGCCCCGGTAGTCCTGGCACTGGAAGGAAGGGGACAGTCGGTTACACCGCGGAGGGGCAGCGAATAGACACAAGGCTGGTCCCCGCACCCAGCACGCTCCTAACAGCTGTGCAGACCATCTTCACCAGAGTGAACCACGAGGCTACTCGGGTCAGAGAGGAATTATGAAGTCAAAGGTTTGAGAGCTTCCCTGCTGGCGCAGTGCTTAAGCGTCCGCCTGCCAACGCAGGGGACACGGGTTCGAGCCCTGGTCTGGGAAGATCCCACATGCTGTGGAGCAACTAAGCCCGTGCGCCACAACTACCAAGCCTGCACTCTAGAGTCTGCGAGCCACAACTACTGAAGCCCGTGAGCCACAACTACTGAAGCCCGTGTGCCACAACTACTGAGCCTGCTTGCTGCAACTAGAGAAAGCCCATGCGCAGCAGTGAAGACCCAATGCAGCCAAAATAAATAAATACATTTAAGTTAAAAAAAAAAAAAAGACTTGAAAGAGTGCCTCAAGTTTGTTCTCCATCAGGCCCAGGCCCAGGTCTTAGGAAGCAGGTCTCTGCCCTCCCCCACTCCCAGCTGAGGTGGGTGATGCTGGCAAAGGCCTTTGGCAGCTGCGTTCAGTTTCCTTGACTGTCAGCGAAAGGGCTGGGCCAGGCCCGTGGTTCCCAACTCTTGGCCTCACGTCAGGGTCACCCAGAGAGCTTTCAACCCCCGGTCAAGTACAGGTCAGCCAGACCTCGGGAGGTGGGTCCCCGGCGACCCCAGGAATGGCCCTTCCTCTAGAACCTCTCCTTGCACCCATTGTGGTCGCCGGGAAGTGGTATGGCTATAAGGCCAGCAGGCTCTGGGGGCCTGCGGGGTCTGGAGAGCCCACTGCAGGAAACAGGAGGCAGGAGAGGCCTCGTGGCTGGCAGGGCAGGCACTGGGCGCCTGCAGAAGAGGAGCCCTGCAGGGTAAATTCCAGAAGCGGGGGGTGTTCGGTTCCTGGGGGTGGTGAGGAAGGCACTCGGGGACCCTGAAATGGGGAACTTCTCCTAAACGTCAGGCTCTTAGGCCCTCCTGCCACACGGGGGACCTGGTGACCCCACCACGACACTGCAAGCATCCGCGCTAAGAATACAGTCCAGCCAGGCCCTGCCTTCAGACCTGCTAGAGGGGGAGCAGGAGACGCCAGTGTGAAACCGATTGAAAGGGAGGATTATTATTCTGTTCTCTTTCTTTTTTATCTCTTTCAGGAAACCTAAACCTCTGGACCCACGTTTATTAGGGGTTGAGCCTATTTCCTGACTCTACCTGTTTCCCCCCAGACGCCTCTTCCTCCCACGTGGGCAGAGGCAGGTCAGGTATGTACTTATATGCTGGCCAGACTCTCTGGCTGTTCTGTGCTGCTCGGCTTTAGTAACCCCAAGGAGGTTGTATACAGCTCCTTCAAGTCGGAAAATACACCTCCAATGCTTGGATATGTGAGTAATCCCCAAATCCAAAAAGCTCTGAAAACTACAAGTTCTTCCGTGGCTCGTTCGCCCTCATGGAGTGTCACATCCGACTGAAAAGATGAGAGCCTATTTATGGTCTGAGTGTATTTGACCTGTGACTTTGCGTATACTTCGCTGCAGAGGTATTCATCAGCTGGATTTGTCTGATTACGGGTGCTGCCTCATATGCAAAATAGAAGGTATATATATGCGGCATATTATCTAACACCCCAAACAGTGTGAATTCTAACACAGGCCTGGCCGCAGAGCACTGGATAAGGGATGGTGGATCTTTATAAATACTCCCAGTGACTTGTTGAAAGCATATAACCAAAACGCTCATTAAAAAGATATACTGGGCTTCCCTGGTGGCGCGGTGGTTGAGAGTCCGCCTGCCGATGCAGGGGACACGGCTTCGTGCCCCGGTCCGGGAAGATCCCACATGCCGCGGAGCGGCCGGGCCCGTGAGCCATGGCTGCTGAGCCTGCGCATCCGGAGCCTGTGCTCTGCAACGGGAGAGGCCACAACAGTGAGAGGCCTGTGTACCGCAAAAAAAAAAAAAAAAAAAAAAAAAAAGATATACTCCCTGTTCTTAAAACAAGTATCTGGATTTCAGGGACCGTTTCAGGCAGTAACTGGACAACAGCCCAAAAGGACCAAGACAAGCCATCAGACCTGACCCCCCAGCTTCCTGCTGAGGGGCTCCCACAAGCTGCTTCTCCTTTGCCGCGTTAGATCTCGGCGCCGCACCGTGTTGGGCGGTGGGGATGTCAGGCTTGCCAAACCCAAAGATGCACGCGACGGTCCCGATCCTGGAGTCTGGGAGTGCGCCCTGTCTGCCTGGGGCTCGCTTTTTGTCTTTGGAAAACAGACAACCATAATGCAGCTGTATTAATAAACACCCATGAAACTGTTTTAAATACACTTGATGCTGTGTACATCTTGCAATTTAACTTAACACCATTTTGGTCAAATGCCATCCTTTTACTTTTCATCCTGGTACCTCTTTCCAAGGCGTGGGGTCGTAAGAGGAGCATCAAAGGATCAGGACCCTCTGAGTGACTCTCTCTGCTTGGAATTGCTTCCATATCACGGTGCCTCGGAAGAAAGCATCAGCGGATTCTGGTTCCTCTGAGACCTTTCAGGGTAATCTTAGAGGTAAGGTGGGAATGCAAGGTTTAAATGATTGAGACTCCCAAGAGTAAAAAAGGTGTGAGTGACGGAAGTAATGTGGGCTGTTCATTTTACCTGCTGCAGCTCTGTTCTATTTTATCTGGTATTTACAGAGTTTCACATCTCTGTAACAAGCCTGACAAGAAAAGGCAACATTTCTTTTTCTTTTTTTTTATAAATTTATTTTTGGCTGTGTTGGGTCTTTGTTGCTGCACGTGGGCTTTCTCTAGTTGCGGCGAATGGGGGCTACTCCTCGTGGCAGTGCATGGGCTTCTCATTGCGGTGGCTTCTCTTGTTGCAGCACTGGCTGTGGCCACGCGGGCTCAGTAGCTGTGGCTCGCGGGCTTTAGAGCGCAGGCTCAGTAGTTGTGGCGCACGGGCTTAGTTGCTCCGCAGCATGTGAGATCTTCCCGGACCAGGGCTCGAACCCGTGTCCCCTGCACTGGCAGGCGGATTCTTAACCACTGCGCCACCAGGGAAGCCCAACATTTATTTCTTGATTGCCTTATGAAGCCCCTAAGCCCTTTGAGTATATCCAAAATGGTTTAATTCAATTCCATAATCCTTTTTAGAGTGTCATCAAATTTGTAGTTTAATCAAAGGTGTTTTTGTATGAAGGACAGAACAGAACTGGAAAAGAAAGAAAAGCAGATGATACAATCGAGTTTGGTAGGAGGAGATGGATCCTGAGCTGCGAGCTTCAGAATCCTGCTGTGCTGGGCCGAGGGGAGAGGCATGGGGAGGGCGAGATAGGGGTGTGGGCCCTGGCTGGGCCACTGCCGGAGAGCGGGGAGTGCCGAGGGTGTCAGCTGTGACTGCCCAGGGCCTTCACTCTCCTCATCTAGAACTGCGGCCGAAATTGTCACTGGCCATGAGAGACACCTGTGGGCCCAGAAGCCCGCTCCACACCCCGGGGGTGGGGAGTGGCCGTGGGCAAGCTGCCTCGGGCGCACCCAGCCACCTTCCAGCTAACAGTGCTGTGTGTGAGCTGAGCCACGATCCAGCTACAGGTGCCGGGCTCAGGCTCAGGCATCACAGAACGAGGTGGCTGCCTTTCAGACTCCTCAAGTGACAGTGGAGTGTAAGCAAGAAAGGCACATGGCCAGGCTTGGCTTTGGGGCCAGCTGGGTTTGCCTCTGGGCTCAGCCTCTTGCTGGCCTGTGGCTTGTTTCCAAGTCTGTAACATGGAATGATGACACGGTGTCGTGGGAGACCTGTAAAGGTCAACCAAGGTCATGGGTGCGGAGGACCTGGTGGTCTCTGAATTCTAGTTCCCTCCAGCCCTGGTCATTAGAAGGCAGGGGGCTGGGGAGGCTTCTTTCTGGAGAGATACACTCGAGCTCAGTTTTGAAAGATGAATTGCGAGTCTGCCTAGCGGACCAGGAGGGAGAGAGCAGGGAATGACCTGCCGAGGAACCCACAGATGCGAAGTCGCTCGAGTGTTCAGAGAACCGGACAGTTCAGGGGAGCACAGGGCAGGGTTAGAGCAAGTGCCCTGCGTCAGGGACTGGGCGTCCTGCCAGAAATGCCACTTGCTCTGTCTCCACCTGACAGAATGCTGCCCCCTGCAAGGGTCGGACCCACCTTCCCTGGGAGGCCGCCCCACCTGCCAGTGGGAATTCTTGTCTCCTCGGCCCCAGGTTCCATTAAATAACCCCCGTGAGCCTCCATACCATCCCCGGCCCCCGCTGGCTCCCCACAGCATGGTGTTTTCTACGAAACTGTACCGCGTCGATGAAGTCGAATTCAAATTGAACCCATACGAGATTTGCCCCTGCAAATTTAGAAGGCAGTTCCAAACGGGCTGCAAGGACATTTGGCATATAGTCTGCTGATTTTGGAGGGGAACGTTACCTTTGGCTGTTTTTTCTGAAGGTCAGCATGTTGAGGTATAGGCATACCTCCAGATGGCTGGCAGCTTGCAGGGAAGCTGCCGATCAGGAAGGGTGGGCAGTGGGGCTGGGCGCCCAGAGCCCTTCCGGGCCACCAGCTACTGGAGGTGTTGTCCTAGGTTTCTGACCTAACGTTCCGTGCCCCGGCTACCTCGTTGGTCACGGGAGATCGCAGGGGTAGTTAGTGCAGAGCTGCTCTTTGTCGTCACCCTTTGTGATGAAGCCTTTTGGGCACATCAGTCCCTGCTCTTCTGATACAGAATGTAAAATTCATCCACTGTGGCTCTTCTGGTTACCAGAGTTCCAGTGAGTTCTGTAGGATCTTTTTGCATGCCTGTGCTTGCTAAACTCAGAGAAAGACTTAGCTCGGCTTTTAAAAACCAGTAAATTTACAGATTACAAGTTTACAAGCTAGTTAAGCAGTGTCATCGTGTTAGAGACAAGAGTGAAATTATCTTATTAGCAGCATGTCCTATTGAGGTAGCTAATTTTTTTAAACTCAATAGAAGTAATGTACTTTTAGCTCCATTTAAAAAAAAATCACTTTCCTCTGGATATGAGGAGGCCCTGACTGCCATCTTGAACAGGTACATTTCTGTACCCAAATGTGTGTGCATACAAAATCCACAGGTATCAGATTTTAAGATAAGCTGGGAAAAAAACCAAGTTAATAAAGTCTCATTGTAGTTAACTGGCATTTTTTAAAAATTAATGAAACTCACAGCGAATTCATACTTCTTATAGGTTGTATGCAAACGCACACTCCCAGCAGCCCCAGTTCTTGTAGAAAGCGTTCTCAGTGATGGTTACTTAGAACCTCCCTCTCTGGCTTGTATCTCGGTTCTCAGGCAAAAACAAAACCTGTCCTCTCTAGTCTGGGAAACGGGTGACAGGGTCTCAGAGGTCATGCCCAAGGGCTGGGTTTTCTTTTGTGTGTTTGTTTTTGTTTTTAAGGAGAATTAAGTTCCTATGCGGTTAGCAGCCCTTATATCTCACGGTGGAATTCCTTCATGGAGCAGTCACGCTGTGCGTTGCAGAACCTCAGAGCAATTAGCCAGGCCACTCTGCAAGCCTCCTCGACCCCTGGACAGCTTAGAAGATAGACATCACATACGTGGCCAAAGCACTCAGGAAAGCAGAGTCGTTCCCTGCTATAAAATCTCTCTGGGTATGTGCCCTGGATGCTGTAGTCCCACTGGGACCTTGGGTTTCTATCAGAGCAAAGAAAGATAAGCCTGCCCTGTTAAAAAGAAATCCCAGATGTAGGCAACCAAGTTAAGTCACATCAAGACCTAACCAGCCGGAAGGGACTTAAACCTTCTGAATAACAGAGAGTCTGTGGGAATCTTTTTGAGATGCTTTGAAAGTGATGTGCTATAGAAGGGTTAAGTATGCCCAGTTGTTAGTTACTTATGGTTTTCAGTATTGGAGGAGCCAGTTCTGTCACGGGGTCTCTACTATCAGAGGCACATCCTGGCTCCACGACACAGTAACCGTGTGAATCGGGACAAGTTACTTCACCTCTCTGGGGCTCAGTTTCGCCATCTGTGAAATGGGAGGAGTAAAAGTACGTACCCCGCAGAGGCTGAGATTAAATGAATTAATACGTGTAAAACTACTTAGCACAGAGCCTGCCCCGAGTGAGCCTCAGCGGGCACCCGCAGCATACGTCCCCGCCGCCCTGGGAGGCGCTCTGCCTGCAGAACCGGAAGCAGGGCCTGTGAACGGTCAGACCCAACGCTAGTCAGCCTGGCACAGCCTGCTGACACGGTTCCCTGGGAAAGTGGGGCTCTGGAAACCTCACAGAGATGTCTTGATTACGGAATGAGCTGAAAAGCCGCAGGAAAAAGGGGGGCTGCCGTCTGCCCAGAAAATTCTGAAGCTGGAAGACCTGGGCTCGACTCTGGAACCAATCCAGTTGGCTCTTCCAACACTCTCTCTTGAGACTGGAGTGTGCGGGGCCCCCTCCAGAGGTGGGGTGAGGCTCGGGGGGGCCCCAGCGCCCATGACTCCCCGCTCCTAACCAGCCCCTCAGCTTCATCCTCAGATTCTCCACCTGCCTGGCGTGAGGGCCCGGGAACGTGCTCAGAGGTTCACAACTCCCTTGGCTTTGCCCAAGGGAAAGGGGTTCCCTCTGGCTCAGCTGCGGCTATTCCTTTGGTGCTCTGGGATTCAGAGTGAAAGCTAATGAGAGTCTGGAGGCCAGTCAGAAAAATAACAGCCAGTTTTATTATTAAGGATAAAAGCCAGGCAGAATGAATTGAAAGGACCGGCGGAGCTGAGAGACAGAGGCTCGATTCAGTCCTGGGAGGCCACAGTGCCACAATGCCAGCCTCTGCGTGGCCGCCAGGGCCCGGCAGAGTCTAGGATGTGGAGACTGGGGTCCTATTCAAACCTCAGTCTAGTTCACAGTGTCCTGGGTGAAAGGGAGCCACGGTGCTGGGTGGGGTTCCCGCCAGCAAATCCAGAATGGAGAGGGTAGAAAGGGAAAGTCAGGTCCTGAGCAGAGCGTGAGAAATGGCGGCCTCAAAGGGGGCCTCCAAATGACGCTCCCCCCAAAAGCAGGTCATTGAGAACTGGTCAGGTGAACTTCAGGCAGACAGACGGACATGGTATTTCAGATTGTCCTTTTGGCAACAGAAAAGATTGGCTGCCACAGGAGACATGTTGATTCAGCCTCCAAACAGAATTGGTTTTAATTTATGAGCTGGAATGCTGGGAAAGTTATGAGGAGCAATGACTTAAGTTATACTAGGCTATTTAATTTCCATTAGGCTTTCTCTCACTTAACCAAAGGTAAAGAAATGAAAAAATAGTGTTTGTTTTTTATTTTAATCTAAAAGACTATTATATTATTTTTGGTACATGGGTAGTCATCCTGGCCAAGCTATTCATTTTATACTATAATTAGTCAATCAGTCTCCCCAAAACAGAGGGAAAAAAATCTTTATCAGTGAAAGGAGTTTTTAGAGGAGTTATTGAGGAAAATCAATGAGCTCTTGTAACTTAAAGAAAACTTGATAGAACGTCAGTGTAACAATGAACAGATAAATGGATAGATTATTGATAGATAGGATGGAGGGAATCGATGAGTATCTCACCAACGTTATGATCAATTCATGAGGACACGTCAGACTCAATTAGGGAAAATGATTTGGTCTAGCTTGTCCATTTCACCTCATTCCTTTAGTTTTTCCAAGCTCACTTTTTAAAAAAAATCATTTACTTGAAAGCCTTTATGCTACCACGTTTTGAAAACCTACAATCTCAGAAGGCTCACCCAGATGTAAGCAATTGGACTGAAAACTGCCCATGAGTTTCTTGAAGATCTCTTAGAAAATAGATCACTTTTCACACCAAATACTGAGATGGTCAGTATTTTAGGAAGTGAGTAATCACTCAATCAATGTAACAATAGTTGCCTTTACCTTCACCTTGGCCTTCCTTTTAGGGATTCCTGCCTTTATCCAAGTCTCCTAATGCGCTTCATCTTCCGAACCAAACAGAGAGACCAAAGAGCAGCCGGCGTTCGGAATCAACTAATGCGCCTCTGGGGCCCAGAGCGCGCAGCAGCAGCCTGCAAACCCAGGTGTTTCTTTCTCTCCCTAATTGCCGGGCTCAGCTATGGAGCCCCCAGGCCCTCCCCTGTCCGGAGACCCCGCTCGGACCCCAGGGTCCGACCGCCTCCCTCGCGCTCCGTTCGCCTGAACGCGCTCTGTCTTGGGTCCCGCAGACCGCGCCGGGGAGAGCAGCGGCTCTCGGGCGCAGCGAGGCGGGGGCCGGGCCCTACGAGCCGTCTGCATGGGGCTCGGCGAGGTGCAGCCCAGGCTGGACTCGCCGAACAGCGGCTGGAGCGACCGAACGGCGAGTCCAGGGGCAGGGGCGTGGGCTCCCCGACCCGAGCCCTCAGCGGCCCGCGCCCCGAGCCCCGCTGTCCGAGTCGGGAGACTGGGAACAGACCCGAACACTTGCTTTAGGAGCGCGGGCTGGGGGCGGCGGGAGAGCAGTCGGGCAGGAAGACTCTCTTGGGACAAAGGACCAATTTGGGCGAAACGGGGGGAGACATCCCCGCCCGCGCACAGAGGACTCCCGGGATGGAGACCGCATCCCACGCACCGTGTCCGGGTCCCCTCCCCTCGGTCCACGGCCGTGCCCAAGTCCCCGGCTCCCGGGGCCCGTGGAGGGTGTCCCAGCCCTGCCCCCGGGGCGCGCGGCGCGGGGCAGTGCGGCGGCGGCGACACCTACCAGCGCGGCCAGGATGCGCCGGCTCTTCTCGTCGGTGCAGCGCTCGGAGAGGACGCCCGGGTGCGCGCGGAGCAGCAGCGCGGCCGCCAGCACCCAACCCGCGGTCCACGCGACGCAGACCAGCAGCGCGCCCCGCCCGCACCACCCGGGCCGGCCCCGCGAGCCTGCCGCCCGCGCCCGCGCCATGGCCCGCCCGCCCCGCGCCCAGCGCCCAGCGCCCCGCGCCCTGCGCCCCGCGCTCGCGTCTGGGCTCGGCGGCCCGGCGGGGGAGGGGCGCGGGGGAGAGGCAGAGCGGGCGGAGGGGAGGGGGCGCGGGGGAGAGGCAGCGCGGGCGCCTGGCCCGTCCTGGGGGGCGGGGATGAGGGGGGTGTCCCGCGGCAACAACCCGCGCCCGCCCGAGCAGCCGGGGTTCAAGTGGGTGTCCGCGCGCGGGACGCCCTGCTCCGCCCGCCGCACCCCGCCACCGTTTGCACTTTTTTTTGCACCTTTTCCTCAAGAAGACCAGCTCCTTCCTGGTACCGACTCTGCATAGAGTCAGGCTCGCCCCGTTTAGACTCCTGGCTCCCCTGAAGACAAGCTCTCGCCCCTTCTCCGGGCGGCTGCTCGGCGCCCTGCACTCTCTTTTACAGACCCCCGCCCCTCGGACCCCTGGGCGCCCTCGGCTGCAGCCCTGACCCCCCATACCCCCACTTGGGTCTCCTCCGAGCGCTTCCCGGGGTGAGATCCTGAGTCGGGGGTCCGGGACAGTCTGGGAATGTCGTGGCGGCCCCCGCCCGCCCTTCCCAGGCAGCTCCTGAATCCCACCGCCGTCTCCCAGACTGCCAAAAACTCCAGGGTGTCCTTGCCAGGGGTGAAAAAGCGCCGCACTCTTTAAACGTTTCCCTTCCCCCTGGCGAGGAGGAGTCGTTCACTGAATGTATCTAAACCTGTGTTTCTGTGTCTCTGCAACGTCCTCTGGGGAGCAGGCTTCCACGTTCCGTCGCAGTCGTCGTATGAGGTAGGCAGGAGCCCTGGCCTTCAGAGCTGCCCCTGGTTCTTTCCAGCCCTCCCTGACCCCACCCCAGCTGCCCTCCGCTCCCTAAAAGCGTTTCTCCCCTAAACGGAGAGCCAGGGCGGGGGAACTGTCACAGCCAAGGCCTCTGAATGCTGCCCCCGCTCCTGCATTCACTCAACAAAAGCTTATTCAAGGCCTGTTGTACAGCCAGCCCGTCCCCGGGAGGTCAGGCCCTACCTGACCGCCCTGCACCTAAATTTCACATATTCCCACCCTCCACCCGCAGTGAGGGGCTAACAGGAGTTACTCTCACCCTGATGGAGCATCCTGTAATCACCCCTGAGGAACTGGCTTCTTAACCTTGTCTATTCTGCAACTTGCTGGTTTAGCTTTCAGTTTCGTGGCCCACTGGTGAAGTTCTCCAGGAATTATGAAGCATCCAATTAACAAATGCTCAGCCCTCAGGAACACTTTGGGTACCCCGCAGCTATTCCCTAATGCAACAGACACTTGGGATTTGGGGATCACTTGGCTGGTAACAGTAGTGCCTGTTCGAGTTCCTTCTGTGTGACCGTTTCTCCCACCTCCACCCTACCAGCCCCCCCCACACAGGGCACACCCCACCAGAAGAACCACGTGGGAATATTTCCCTAGGCTGGCTCTATGAAAACTTGGTCTCTTCTTTTAAAATATTGCAGTTGTGGAGTAAAGGAGGCATCCTAGGATGCTGCTTTAAAATCTTGGCTTGGGGCTTCCCTGGTGGCGCAGTGGTTGAGAGTCCGCCTGCTGATGCAGGGGACACGGGTTCGTGCCCTGGTCCAGGAAGATCCCACATGCCGCAGAGCGGCTGGGCCTGTGAGCCATGGCTGCTGGGCCTGCGCATCCGGAGCCTGTGCTCCGCAATGGGAGAGGCCACAGCAGTGAGAGGCCCGCGTACCGCAAAAAAAAAAAAAAATCTTGGCTTGATGGTGTAAAGCTGATTCCCTGTCCCAAGAATTTTATTGGGAGGGGGCAGGAATAGGAAGAAAAATAAAATACAAAAGTGTTAACACTTCTCCTTTAAAACCTAGGTGTGCAAACCACAGGGGAAAAGCAGAACATGAAAGCAAAATTGATATTAGGATTTGCAAGGTAAGTTCTACTTTCATAAGTTTTAAAAATACATTATTAATAATACTTCTTTTGGCATTTTTATAAAGAAAAGTATACCAAAGAAAATGATAATCCCACAGTAAAGAGATCCTTTAAGCATTCAGCATATTTTAAATTGAAATATAGTTGACATACATGAGCATCGTTTTAAAACAGAAGGTATCGTACTCTCTAGAGCCAAAACAAAACGCTTAGAATGCAGAACTTACACCGGCTGCCACCCTCTCGTGCGGTTTGTACGCTGCACAAAGCCGCGGAGGGGTGGATGGGGCTGAAGTCCACCAGAGCCCATGCCACCAGGCCCTTTTCCTGGGCGCCCCATCCGACTAGAGGGGATGCCTTTTTAAATGACCTGTGCAAAGGGGGCTTTTTTGGGGATTCACATGACAGTGCCTTACAGGCCAGCTGTACCCTGGGTACTAGATATTCCCCTAGAGCAGCAAACAACTAAACAAATAATTACATTAGCAATAAAACGTGAAGCTCTGGCTTAACAAGCAAGGTAAAACGAGTCTGGTCTCATCTCCCAGGAACCAGCGTGCTGGGAGCACCAGCCGTAATTCCCAGGCAGCCTTGGCAGGACCTGGCAGGGAGCCTGCAGGTCAGGATGAGGGGACAGGCAGAGCTGGCGGAGCGGCTTGGCTCAGTGCAGGCTTCACATGGAGTTGATCTGAAGAGTCTTTGACTCCTTCAAAAAACTGTATGAAATCCAAGAACCACTTTTCCCCACTCCCTTACCCAGACTGTGAAAACTGAAGTCATAACACTAGAAATGGCTTGAGTGCAGTGACCCTGCCAATCATACTCTGGTCACACAGATATTCACAAGGTGGTTTTCCTCTGTCTTGAAGGAGATGGAGACGCACGAGGCAAAAAGGCAAAAAGTCCTCTGAGCGGGTGATGGGGGCCCGGGGGTCCAGGGCCCTGTGCCCACACTCAGGCACCACCACAGCCAAGCAGAGGGAATGTACTAACCAGGGTGCGTCTGCTTTAACTAAGCACTTAGACTAAACTGTATTTGTTCACTTACTTCTTCCATCAGACCAGAGGCTACTTGAGGGTAAGGACAGCGTCTCCCAGCACCAAATCTGGTACCTGAATCAAAGGAGGTCCTTAAAGACCTGCTAAAGAAATGAGTGGAATATGTATCCTAGCTTTTCCTCTGAAGGATCAGAAAACTTCGAGCACTCTGGAATTTTTCTTGAGAAAGTGCTTTTAACACATAAATATTTCTCTCTGATTTCCTGAGGCTAAATGGAGCAATCCAGACATGTCACAGGGTTAGGAATACGTTTGAACGTACGCTTTGGATTCTGAACTCATC
This sequence comes from Delphinus delphis, assembly GCF_949987515.2. NCBI lineage: Eukaryota > Metazoa > Chordata > Mammalia > Artiodactyla > Delphinidae > Delphinus > Delphinus delphis. The sequence continues at coordinate 84,836,925 of NC_082695.1, forward strand.
TCTTGGCAGTTGAACTTGTCACTGAGAACAGGATATGAATATTTTGATTATAGGCCTTTCTTGGAAGAAAACGTAAAACTCTATAGTTTCGGCTCTGATTATAGTAGACAAATAGGTTTATTAGTGCTCAATTCTACTACATTTCTATGAGCTCATAAAAGTATTTTTCTTCCTGAAAGGACTTTGACAACAACAAATAGCCCTGTGTTTGTATAGTACTTGGTATATTCCCAGACATTAGCTCATACGATTGGCCTAGCAACCTGGTAGGGTGGATTGAGTGAATGTTGTTATCTAATATTTCATAGAAAAGGGTAATGGCCTTTTTTTTTTTTTTTACTATCATCTGTTAGTGGGAGTGACAGGGTTAGAGGCTGACTCACCTTCTTCTAGGTGTTATATTCTAACGCCTGTTTCCATGTCAGAATTGCCCACCTTAGAAGTGAGGGGGTGAAGTGTTCTATGCACCTCACAATCATTTATTGACGTATCCTGCCTCAGGCCAAGAAAGTTTCAAACATTTATCAGCTTTACCAGTCATTTGCAAAATTACAGTTGGAATAGGATTCTAGCTCATGCCCAGCTTTGCCGTGGTCTCTGTGGCCCTCTCCCAGCAGTGGCGACCACATTTGCACAAGGGTCAAAGTGCAGGAAAGGGGAGGCCACCTTTCGGAAGGGGGCGAGTTTCCGATCACCTGCGGGGTTGCGGGGTGAGGGAGGATAAGCCTGAAGAAAATGAGAGCCAGACAAACTTGCCTCCCCACTCAAGAACATCTCCCCTCAAACTCATCCCACACTTCAGCAAGTTCAGCTGCTCCGTGGTTGGGGTTTCACTTTTTCCAGATGCTTACCTTGCTTTCCTCCGAAGCGAGACCCGCCTGTTTTAAAGTGAGAGTTTTGTTTGGAAAGGAAGAAGTTACTTCGTTGTCTGGGACCAGCCTCGGGGCGGGGATGGGAGATCTGGGTGTAGGTCTCTCTGGGAGCCCTTTATAGCCAGAAGCCTGGGTTCCAAGAGCCGAGGAGAGAAGAGCTTAGAACGGTTGGCAGAAAAGTGGGGCTTCTCCCGCACTTTTGCCTAGACTCCCCAGATCATCTAGTTCATAAAGATCAGTAACTGTTTCACCGTGATTCGGGAGAATTAAGAAGAGGTGAAGGATGCGGGCACAGATGGAGTGTTAGGATTTCCTTTCCCGCATGGTTGCTAACAGCAACAGCTGGAAGTTACCTCAGTGTGTGTCCTAGGGGTTGGGTTGATAAACGGTAGTCATCCACCAGTGGAACCATGTGTACTGTCACCAGAGGTTGGACACGAAGCCTGTGTTGATAGGAAAGGTGTTACTGGAGAAATGGTCCTTTTTCCTGGCCCTGCACCTTCCCTTCTCAGTGCACACCCCACATCTTCTTAGGGAACCACACCTCTCACGCTCAGTCCTATGGTTTGTTCCGAAATGCAGCGGCGGTGAGGGCTTGTGAGAAAGCCCACTGAGGAGAACAGAGACACAAGCTCCCAACCGCAGGGCTGGTCCGGGGCTCCCAGCAGGCCAGCGGGACGGAAGGGACTCACTTCTCAGCATTGTTGGAACCGTAGGGAAAGAAGAGGCTTCTTCCCCCTGAGGATGCCAGTGCCGGGCTCTGAGGATGCGGGGGCTAGAGGGCCATCGCACGAGGATCTGCTGGAGGATGAGGCCAGCCTCGAGGAAGGAGGGCATGGGTTGCAGGATTCCTCAGGACTTCGTGTGAGCGCCTGACTTTTCAGTTACCCAGTGGATAGATTCCCTTTGTGGCTGAAGCCAGTTTGGGCTGGGTTTCTGACATTTACAATGGACAGAGTCTTGGTCAGTAGACATTCATGATACGTCATGGAGTGAAAAGGCAGGTTTCAAAACATTATGTTCCATCTTAGTGTTTAAAAGCATACCGTATACTTATTTATAGACACAAAAAGTCTTGGAAAGAGACATCATGATGTATGTTATCTCTAGCTGGAGGAATGACAAGTGATTTTTCTTTTCTTCTGTTAATTTTCTAATTTTAAGTAAGACAGGCATGCCTTATTTGTGTAATGAAAAAGCGTTTTTATTTAAGGAGATGAATTACAGGAAGAGAAGCAGACATCAGGGCTCTGGGATCAGTAGCTTCTAGTCTCAAGAGCTGCTGTGATGCTGGACGTCTGAGAGGTGCAGCCCTTGGCCATCCTGAACCACTTTGTAAGGGCTGGTTCGTCTTCTGTGACCTCTCAGCCTTGTTCCTTTTCCTGTAATAATGCTTACCGTGGTGGAAGTTCATTCATTCATTCATTCATTCACTCTGTAAGTGCCGCTACTCTAGTGTTAAAGATGTCAAGATGAATGACACAGGGTCTCAGTCCTCCTTTGCTGGGAGCAGATGCTCTACAGCGTGGAATTCTCTGCAGAAGGATCTGCTGCATCTCTGCTCCTCTCTGTTCCTTCCTGACTCCCCAGGCCCTCTGAGGGACCCTGCCAAAGGACAGGTCTGGGGCTGATGTTGCCAAACCTCTGCTGGACCCAGCACCACCTGCTAGGCCTTGCGCTGCACGGGCACACGGGGATCCCGCCAGGACTGGAGTGGGAGCCCCGGGGGGGAGGGGCTGTGGGCCAGGCCACGGGATGATAGAGGTTCTTTTCTCTTTCATCCTTGTCATCTACCAGGAGCCAGAGAAAGCCTCTCACCATCTGCCCGAAACTCAGGAACAGCTCCTGCCCTTCCCAACTCCTGCCTGGAAGATGAGGGGACACAATTTCCTCCTTCCTGAGGGCAGGTAGCCTCCTAGATCAGAGACCCTCCACACCTTAGGTTTTCAGATTGCTGGGCTGTAGCCATCGTCATTATTTTTTCACAGATTTATTGAGGCACGTTTTACATACATGAAATTTCCTCTGTTTTAGGTGTACGTACAGTTCAGTGATCTTCAGTGAATGTACAGGGGCTGTGCAACCACTCACACCATCCGGTTTGGGAACATTGCTGTCACCCCAGAAAGACCTGTCTCGGGCACCCATTTGCATTTGCTGCCTGTTCCCGCCCCCAGCCCCAGGCAGCCACTGATCTGTCTCTGCAGGATTGCTTCTCTCTGGACGTGTCATCTAAATAGAATCGTACAACAGGTGTCTTTTGCTTCCGGCTTCTTTCGCTCAATTTCGTGTTTCTGAGGTTCATCCGTGTGGTAAGAGCGTCAGTCCTCCATTCCTTTTGTATTACTGCATGGTGTTCTATTGTATGGACAAGTCACGTTGTTTATCCATTCATCAGTTGCTGGACATTTGGGTTGTTCCCACTTTTTGGCTGTTGTGAATAATGCCGTTATGAACTTTTACGTACACGTCTTTATGCGAACACACGTTTTTATTTTTCTTGAATTCGTAGGGATGAAATTGCTGGGTCTTATGTAAATTGACCTCTAGCTTAAGGAACTGTCAAACTGTTCCAAAGTGGTTGTACCGTTTTACATTCCCCTCAGAAATTACGAGGGTTCCAGTTTCTCCACGTCCTTGCCAACACTCATTATATTGGTTCTAGTGGCTGTAAAGTGGCATTTCATTGTGATCTTAAAGTGCATTTTCCTCACGAAGAGTCATCGTACTATTTTCCGTGGCCAGAAGTGACCCCACGATTTGTGTGATCACTCTTTCCTTGTCCTGCAATTCGGTCCGGTGATGCTGGTTAAAGGGATGGGAGCTAAAGGCCGGCAGGCACTCAGCATGGTTTCCTGAGCTGTCTTGAACGTGAGACTCTGGAACCACCCACTGCAGTCTTTGCTGTGCTGTTTTGCTGGTGCCTTTGCTGTGTGTTAAGGTTGGCCCGAAATCCTTGCACAGAACAAATCACTGTGTTCCTTGCAGGGTTCGCCTTGGTCGTATAAGCCTTGGAGTTTCCTAACCCCCCACACAGTTGCACTACATTGTTTGGGACAAACTTTAGGAAATCTCTGCCCTTCTTCTGGCCTCCTTTCTTGCATTTTCATTTCAACTCAAGACACAGCTGCTGGTTGGAATTTCCCTCCAGGACGAGGGGAGCGATGGGACTGATCACACTCCTCCCTCCCACCCGGAGCGCCTGCTCCAGCCCACATCGTGTGTGCGGTGCTGTCTTCGAGCAAGCGCACGAGAAAGACCGGTATCACGCCCATCACATTCCCGTGAAAGCACCTCGCGGGGAAAACATGCAGCCTGCGATTTGGCCTCGAGACTCCTACACAAGGGCTCTTAGGAAAGGGTGACATTCCAGAACTTATTTCCCTTTTGGCGAATGACATGCCGCTCTGCAGGGAGCGTGCTCCACCCTAAAGTGTGCCTGAAATAGTCTGCAGCTGGAACTGCTCACCTAGCTCAGAGCTGGGTCCTGTTAAGGGGGTCTCCTTCACCAGCAGCTGAAAGCAGAAGGCCCTCAGCTCTGGTGGGTCCAGGTTGCTGAAGTCGGGAGAGCCTAATGCTTTTGCCAGATATGCATCCTGAAAATACCGATAGTTCTGGGATGAGATTCTTCTCACCAGGTTATTGGATGTCAGCCTATGAGAAGACACAGTGTCAAGTCACCCCCATTTCCCCTCCCCTCCCATTAACCTTGGCTCTCCAAGTGCTGTTGAGAGACAGCGGTGGCCTCGTGAGTGAAAAAGATCGCACTATTACATCCAAGAGGTTGTGCCGCCTGAGCCCCACTCCCCAGAAAGCATCTCCCAGCTTTCACCTCCTCAGGGTAGCGGGCTAGACGCCGAGGAATTCAAGACAAAGAGACACTGCTTTTCCCAGTTGGTGGGAGAACCAGGTTTGTCAAACACACACACACACACACACACACACCCAGGTGTTCAGACAGTGGCGGGTGGAGCGAGGGGAGGGGAGTCAGGTGAGACCCTGAGGAGGTGGCCCTGGTGCTGACTCTTGAGGGTGGAGCAGGGGCCACCAGTAATGAAGGAGGACCCGGGCCTCCACAGTGAAGACACGGAGGTGCAGACGGAGGGCCTGGGGCGGGGCCCATGCAGCGGGGGACAGAACAGCCCAGCAGGCAGTGCATCACACAGCGATCAGGACCCTGGGTCTGGAACGTGGCAGTCGGCTTCCTGGTCCAAGAAGGTAACTCATAGCTCTATTGAGGTGGGACTGGAGGCTGCCTTTGGGGAGAGGAAAGGCCCTCATCCTGGATGGAAACCTGGATGTGAGGCCTCAGAGGACCAGCTGAGACCTTTAGTGGCCCCCAAAGCACTGAAAGGGTGGTGGCACCCCACCCCCCAACTAAGTCAGCATAAAAATAACCCTCAGCATAAATTAACTGCTTGGAAGTCTAACAAATTTAGCTTTCCCCGTGATGATTATTCCATTGCTTCTCATGAAAAATCCAAAATAAAATGAAATACTTTCCACACATATTTTGAGTTTTCGTGCCATCCATGTGTCCTAAGCCTGTGCTCACAATCCCCACTGAAAAATGCACTCAACGTCGTATGTGCTCAGCAGATTGCAAAGTAAAACAACAGTGAGCTATCACTACACGCCTATTAGAATGGCCCCAATCCAAGCACCGACAAAACCGTCCTTCTAGTGAGGACGTGGGGCAATAGGAACTCTTTGTGTTTTGCGGGTGGGGACGCAAAAGGTCTCCGTCCACTCGGCAAGACAGCGTGGCAGTTTCTTACAAAAGTGAACATATTCTGACCATATGATCCAGCAATTACACTCCTTGGTATTTACCCAAAGGGTTTGTGTCCACACAAAAATCTGCACCTAGATGTTTATAGCAGCTTTAGTCATGATTGCCGACACTTAGAAGCAACCAGGATGTCCTTCAGGGCTTCCCTGGTGGCTTAGTGGTTGAGAGTCCACCTGCCGATGCAGGGGACGCGCGTTCGTGCCCCGGTCCGGGAGGATCCCACATGCCGCGGAGCGCCTGGGCCCGTGAGCCATGGCCGCTGAGCCTGCGCGTCCGGAGCCTGTGCTCCGCAACGGGAGAGGCCACAACGGTGAGAGGCCCACGTACCGCAAAAAAAAAAAAAAAAAAGATGTCCTTCAGTATGTGAATGGATAAACTGAAAGGTATATAATTCCCCATTGGGAAGCATTTTTTTATTGTGGTAAAATATATATAACATAAAATTTACCATTTTAGCCATTTCTAAGTGTATAGTTCAGTGGCGTTAAGTACATTCATTTTGTTGTGCAAATAATACCACCATCTCCAGAACTTTTGATCTCCCTAAACTGAAACTCTGTCCCATTAAACAATAACCCCCATTCCTCCGTCTCCCCAGCCCCTGGCAACCACTATTCTACATTCTGTCTCTATGAGTCTGACTACTCCAGGTACCCCATAAACTGGAATCCTACAGCATTTGTCACTGGAATCCTACAGCATTTGTCCTTTTGTGTCTGGCTTATTTCACCGAGCATAATGTCCTCAAGGTTCATCCATGTTGTAGCCTGTGTCAGAATTTCCTCCCTTTTCATGGCTGAATCATACTCTGTTGTATGGATAGACCACATTCTGCTTATCTATTCTTCTGTCCATAGACACATGGATTGATTCCACCTTTTGGCTATTGCGAACAATGCTGCCATGAACATGGGCGTACGTACGGCTGCATGAGTCCCTGCTAGAATGCATGATTGTTAATAAAGGAAAATAACAAGCGATAACGAAAGTGCGCCTTCTGATAAGGCACGGCCGCTTCTGTGAAATCAGAAAACGGATTCTCTATAAAGCACAGATCATGGCCGTTCTGATTGCAGCTAACATATACCAGCAATGTTTTTTTTTTTTTAAGTTACAAAAACTATATTTTACGTGCTTGCCAAGGTACAGGATTACTCAGGAAGAAAATCTCCTACAACCAATGCCAGTCAATGCAAATAATTAAATAACTCTAGCCTCAGGGGTGGGGGGAAGTTGTCTTTTCATCGTGCAGACCCGATTACCTCACCTAATTCCCTCACTAGCAGCTTCTGCCAGCGTCCCGGCCCCCTTTCCAGTCTCACTGCCAAGGTCTTCTCATTCTGTCATGTAAGTTTTTCCCTTACCCACTTGCTCCTTCCGCCAAGTGCACTTACCCTTTTGCTTTCACAGATTGCCGTTTTCATGGGGAATTTCTGCTGACTCGTCCCTGAGCCTTGCCTGCCCCTCACATCCCAGTCGTCTTAGACTGTGAATTCCAAGAAGGCAGGCAAGGTACTGGTTTCATGTACTTTGAGCTGGGAAGTTGCCTGCGCTGCCCGCCTCTCCAGCAGCCCTGGATGGTAGATGCATTGAAGGGAACCAGGGTGGGGAAGTCTCAGAGCAGGTCCTGGCCCCAGGGTTCCGTCCCCTCCTCACATCAGAGACTGAACATCTCACCAGCACAATGAATGAGCTGATCTGGTTCAGAGCAATCAGGAAGCAGATTTCTGGGTGTTTCTTTTCCATAACATGTAGTGTTTTCAATGCTCCTGGCTGCTGACGTCACTTTCGGCGATAAACAATAGCCTATTTTCTAAGTAGTGAAGAGTCTCATCCTGTGGAACAGGAGTGCTCCAGAGTTCACTTACAAATCCCGTCCTTTCTTGGCTCAGGTCAGCCTCGGACCAGAACATCTGTGCTGAGGAGGGGTGTGTGTGATCTCTTTTCTTTGTATTTCTTAGCCTCCCTTCTTCCCGACTTGCAAGTAATGATGGTGTGATTCCGTCCCTTCCAATCCTTCTGTCTTTAATTTTTTTGAACCTCCTGTCAGTCTTGTTTAGAAGTAGTAGTAATAAGCATCCGTGTCTTACTACTACATTATTTTTCCCTGTGACTGAGTCACATATTTCATTTGTATAACTGAAGAAAATGGGCAACTGGTATTGGGCGCTTTAAGGAATTTTGCTATAATGAGGGCCTTTCTGATGCTGATCATTGAAAGTACATGGGAATAACCTGTGCAAGTTCTAACTGATCTTAGCTTCTACTGTTTGATTTGTAAAGCAACATACAGTGGAATTGACTTCTGTGTGAACGTGTGTACCATTCTATGAATTTTCACACGTGTATATATAGAATCAAGTAACCGTATGTACAGAACAATTCCACCATCCAAAAAACCCCCTCATGCTGCCCTGCCCCTCCACCACATCCCCTGGTAATCACTGAGTTTTGTCCTTTTGAGACCGTCATGGAAATGGAACTGATCTCGGGTGGCCTCGGCCTGCAGCGGCTTGAAGCAGGGTTTCGGTTCCCGGCCAGTGACTGAGGTCGGGTCGCAGCAGTGAGAGTACCGAATCCTAGCCACTAGACCAGTGGTTAGTGACAAGGCCCTGCCTCTACGGCTCTGCAGAAAAAAGAATTCCCACAAAGATGGAAAATAGTGAAACAAGTAAAGTATTTATTTAGGAGAAAAAAAGAGTACGTGTGGATAGACACACGGGCGGACTCAGAGAGAGAGTCGTGCCGTCGCAACAGTTTAAATCACTTACATGGGGCATTTCTTCCGTGTTTCCTTTGTCCAGTCATTTTGCTTTGCCTGGTTCAGACTCCATATTCGGTGTATCTCAGGATTTTCCCATGTGTGCGCGCGCATCTCTTAGCCAAGATGGATCCCACGGAAGAGGCCTATGGGTAAGTGAGTGTCAGTTGGCATCACTCCCCTTTTGACCACCAAGGAGCCTTTCTGCGCATGCAGTCGGGGAGGTCTCCTGACTTCAAGAATGAGGAATATGTGGTATCTTATCTTCTACCTGGGCAGGGCCCAGCCTCCTCTCTCAATTGTCCTGTTATTCCCGTCTATTGGTCCACAAGGAATGAACTCAAACTGTTTGCCCTGGGGGCCCATCTGTCTCCTGCCCCAGAGCCATACATTTTTGAGACTAGCTTCTTTCACGCAGCATCATGCTTTTGAGATTCATGCAAGTAGTTGCATGTATCAGTAATTTATTCCTTTTCATTATTGGGTCGTATTCCATTGTATGAATGTTATCAGTTTACCCATCCACCTGTTGAAGAACACTTGAGTTGTTTCCGGTTTGGGGTGAATATGAATCGACCTGCTATGAATAGTCACGTCCAGGTTTTTGTGTGAACATACATTTTTATTTCTCTAGGAATCTCATACCTAGGAATGAGATTGCTTAACTTTACAAGAAGCTGCCAAATTGTCTTCCAGAGCAGCTCTGCCACTTCACATCGCTACCAGCAGTGCTTAGAGCTCCAGGGGCTCTGCATCCTCACTAGGACTTGCTATTGTAAGTATTCTTTTATTCCAGCCACTGTAACAGGGAACAAGTCCCCTGGCCTCTTGGAATTTACACTCTGAGACGACATTGTTGCGAAGGGGCCTGTAAGGCTTGCAGACAACACACTGTGGCGTTAGTCTGCATGTTCCTAGCATCTAATGGTGTTGAACATCTTTTTATGGCTTATTTGCTGTCTGTAGATCCTCCTTAGTAAAGTGTCTGCTCAAGCCTTTTCCCAATTTTTAACTGAGTTTTCTGACTGTTGAAGTTGAGGGTTCTTTATGTATTCTGGATAAATGTCCTTTAATGGCTACATGGTGTGTAAGTATATTCTCCCAGTGAGGAGCTTGTCTTTTCATTCTCCTAACAGCTGATTGCAGTCTTTGAGTTAATTTTTGAATAAAGCCAAAGGATGTCGGGGTCCCTTTTCTGCGTATGGGAGTCCCATTGTTCTAACACCATTTTTGAAAAAGTCTATCCTGGTTCCACTGAACTACTTCTTTGCCATTGTCAGAAATTCACTTGGCCATATTTATGTGGGTCTAAGTCTAGACTCTGTTCTCTTCCACTGATCTATGTGCTTATCCCTTTGCCAATATACACTGTTGTGATTACTGTTGTCTCTATAGTAAGTCATAAAGTAGGGACAAGTGTGATTCCTCCAACTTTCTGCCTCTTTTTCAAAGTTGACTTGACTATTCTAATTCTTTTGCCTTTCCATGTGAATTTTAAAGTTAGGTTGTCTTTATCTGCAAAATAATCCTGCTGGGCTCTTGCTCTGAATTGCATTAAATCTGGAGACTGTTTTGAGAAGATTTGACACCTTTACTATTACGAGTCTTCCAATCCATGCACACAATATATTTCACCATTGATTTGGCATTCTTGGATTTCTTTCATCATTTTTAGTTTGCAGCATACAGATTCCGTATTTTCAGCCCACAGATCCTGTTGTTTCCAGAGTGTTGTTTCTAGCTTTAAAAGAAATAATTCTGTTTCCCATTTATGACGACTTATGTTGCAAGTGTTTTACAGATATTCTTTATCAAGTTAAGGTACCTTCATGAATGGATGTTGAATTTTATCATATGCTTTTCTCTGCATCTATTGAGATGTTCATATATGGTTATATGTAACCATATATGATCATCTGATCTCTTAATGTAGTAAATCAAATGTATAGACATGAAAATATTAAAGAACCTCTGAATTCCTGTGAATCCAACTTGATCATAGCATGTTATCTTTTTTAATGTGCCGTTAGATTCAGTTAATATTTTATTAGAACTCTTCATCTATATTCATGAGTAAAATAAGGCTCTAATTTCCCTTTTACATACTGTTTTTATCTGGCGTTGGTATCAGAATGATACTGGCCTCATAGAATGATTTGGAGAGCATTTCTTCTGGGAGAGTTTGCATAAGATTGGAATGAGCTGGTCCTTGAAAAGTTGGCAGAAGTTTTTGGATATGGTTCTTTTGTGGGAAGATTTTTAATTACTCCTATTTTTCTTAATAGTTACAGGATTATTGGGGCTTTCTATTTTTTCTTGCCGCATGTAGTAAATTATTATACCTTCTAATAGCTCCTCTGTCTGGTCCCGTCCTCTTTTCCATTTATAACGTTATTTATTTATAACCACTCTTCTTTTTCTTTAATGAATCTACCAGAAGTTTTAAAGGACCACATTTGGCTTGATCAGCCTTCTTAGAGCGTTGTTTTCTGTCTGGCAATATACGGTCTTTTGTTTATTATCTCCCTTCTTAGATATTTTTGGAGTTCTTTTGTTCTTTTCCTAATGTCCTTTTTTAAAAATTGAACTATAGTTTGCTTTTCCTAAGTTCTTAAGTTTGAAACTTGGCTCACTGAGTTTTTACTTTCTTCTCTTTAAAAGATACAAGTATTTAAGGCTATTAATATATAAATATTTATATAAACATACAGCATACACATACAGGCTCTGAAACATCTTGTTCACTCTACTGACACCCTTGCTGGGATCAATCCCACTTGGTCATGTTATATAATTCTTTTTACATATTGCTACATTTGGCTGGCCAGTATTTTCAGGGTTCTTGTGTTAATATGCTGTAAAGTATATGGCATATAGTTTTCGTTTCTTGTGATCTTTGTCTGGTTTTGGTGTCAGGGTAATACTGGCTTCATAAAATGATATTGGAAGTATTTCCCCCTCTTCTATTTTTTTGGAAGAGCTATGAAGGATTGGTTTTCATTTTTCTTTTAACATATGGTTGAAATCACCAGTGAAGCCAACTTGGGCTTTTCTTTGTGGGAGGTTTAAAAATTACTAAGTTAATCTCTTTACTTGTTATAGGCATATTCAGATCTATTTCTTTCTTTTTAAGATTTATTTTTATTATTTATTATTTTTTTAAATTTATTTTTGGCTGCGTCAGGTCTTATTTGCAACATGCGGGATCTTCATTGAGGCACACGGGATCTTTCGTTGCGGCACGCGGGCTTCTCTCTAGTTGTGGTGTGCGGGTTTTCTCTTCTCTAGTTGTGGCACGCAGGCTCCAGGATGCGTGGCAGGCTCTAGCTGAGGCACGTGAGCTCAGTAGTTGTGGCACGTGGGCTTAGTTGCCCCGTTGCATGTGGGATCTTAGTTCCCTGACCAGGGATCGAACCCGAGTCCCCTGCATTGTAAGGCGGATTCTTTACCACTGGACCACCAGGGAAGTCCCAGATCTTCTATTTATTCTAGAGTCATTTTTACTCGTTTCTGCCTATCTTGGAATTTATCCATTTAATTGAGGTTTTCTAATTTGTTGCTATTCAGTTGTTCATAGGATTCCCTTACTGTGCTTTTTATTTCTGTAGAGTTGGTAGTGGTGTCCCCTCTTTTATTCATGATTTTAGTAGCTTACATCACCTCTCTTTTTATCTTGGTCAGTCTAGCTAGAGATTGTCGATTGTACTGGTCTTTCCCAAGAGCCAGCTTTGGGTTCTGTTGATTTTCTGTGTTGTCATTCTGTTCCTTATTTTATTTATTATGCTGGAATCTCTAATCGTTTCCTTTCTTCGGAGTGATGTGGATTTTGTTTACTTTTCTTTTTCTTCTTAAGATAGAAGATTAGGTTGTTGATGGCGATCTTTGTTCTCTTTAATACAGGCGTTTACAGCTATATTACGTTTCTCTCCTTTACCTGCTTTATTTCACTGCTTTAGTTGCAGCCCCTAAGTTTTGGCATGTTGTAGTTTTGTTTTCATTCACCTCAGCGTGTTTTATAACTCACCTTATGATTTCTTCTTTGACCTGTAAGAAGTGTGTTGTTTCATTTCCACATATTTGTGACTTTCCCAAATTGTCTTCATTTATTGGTTTCTTATTTCATTCCATTGTGGTGAGAAATCGTGCCTCAGACTGTGCACTACGCAACTCCACAGGGCGACTTTCACACGTATATGGCAGCCTCCGGAGGAAGAGGCCCTAGAGGATGAGGACGGCTGTCATTTGACACTGGGGCCCTCGAGAGATGGCATATTTCAAATGCTGATTTCTTTCCTCGAGATGCTTTATCTTCAGAGATAACATGCTGCTGGGGCTGGGAGTCTGTGACCCACAGTTTCCTTGGTGGTCCAAGACTCCCTCTGGTGCTTACACTCCATGTTCTGCCCTGTTTTAGGGGCCCCTCCTCCAGATGTTCTACCCAATCTCTCTCCACATGGGTAGATTCTCTCTCCACATAATCCAGACGGTTCCCTTCTGCAGGGTCCACATCTGGCCCACAGGAAGCTCTGGAAACAGACCACCCCTGCCCCAGCCACTTCCTCTGGTTTTTCCACGGATGTGAGTAGAGTAAAAAGGAAGCAGCTAGTGGCTAAGCCGAACTCCCTGGGCGGGAACGTGACCCTGCGTGGTTGTCTGGACACTGCAATGTTGGACTTTCAAGATGGGTCTTTTTTTTTTTTTTAAAGATTTTTTTGATGTGGACCATTTTTAAGTCTTTATTGAATTTGTTACAACATTGCTTCTGTTTTATGTTTTGTGTTTTTTTTTTGGCCGTGAGGCATGTGGGATCTTAGCTCCCCGACCAGGAATGGAACCTGCACTTACTGTGTCGGAAGGCAAAGTCTTAACTACTGGACCGCCAGGGTCCCTCGAGTTGGGTCTTTGATCTGAGCTTGTTCATCTCCCAGGAGACTTTTCCACTAATACCTCACACGTGGTGGGAGGCTGAGTAATAACCCCCACCACACACACATGAGGATGTCCACGTTCTTATCTCTAGACCCTGTGACGTGACTCTCTCCATGGAAAAGGGGACTTTGCAGGTGTGACTAAGGGAAGGATCTCAAGATGGGGAGATTATCCTGAACTACCCTGGGGCCCGATGCACTCGCAAGAATCCTTGTGAAAGGAGGTAAGACAGTCGGAGTCAGAAAAGGAGATGTGATGGACCAGGTGCTGGCGTGATGCACTTGAATAAGGAGGAAGGGGCCACAGGTCAAGGGTGGCCTCTGCAAGCTGGAAAACGCAAGGATGGGTATTCTCCCCTGAAGCCCCCAGAGGAGCCAGCCCTGTTGACGCCTTGATTTTAGACTTCTGACCTAAAGACCTGTGAGAGAATGAATTACTGTTGTTTAAGTCACTAGGTCTGTGTTGGTTACAATAGCCACGGGAAACTAATGCACACGTCTTTTACTTGGAGAACTGTCTCCTATAAACTGTCAACAGACGTAGAGGGAAAACTGGAGCACTTCAACATTTAGCAGAAATTCCATCTTGGGTTAATTTAAGGATGAGTTCCTCACATCCATAAAACCAAGTTCCAATTCCTTTTTTTTTGAACCACAATGAATAGTGGCACTTGAATTGTGAGTGACAGCAACTGTTTACAGTTTGAAAACTTGCAAAATCATCCATGAGCAGATGATGGCTTTGAACCCGGCACTTCATTTACCTTGCCCATGTTTGCCCAACGGGAAACAAATGCTTTAAAAAGAAATAAAACTTCGTTCAGGGTTCCCGGCAGCATTCAACAATGGAACCCCATCTATTCAAATAAAAGCTTCAGTTGGAAACTTGTCATCTTGGATCGCATCGACAAAATTCTTTAACCCACCAAACTGAAAAAGAAGTTCCTGTTACTGCTGGCCTTATGTCCCGGGTCTGAGCAGACCCTGATGACAGACCAAGGATGCACTTCCTCTCTCTCTATATGTTACAGCTGCACAATTCCCCAGACTGCTCGGTGCCATAAACACCCACCTCGTGGCGCCCCCGTTACTTCTCAGTGTCCCCAGTGGGGTGACCTAGGGTCCCACACTGTCCGCAGGTTGCAGGCAGTCCCCGCGTACCCTGGCTCTTCCTCAGCTCCAATACCTGTTGCCGCATGGGCGGCCCTGCCTGCCGAATCCCTCAGCCTAGACTCCCCCACCACCAGGACAACAAGGGGCCTGTGGGAGCTGCCATCGGGGGGCTCAGGAGCCAGGCATCTGCTGGCCTGGGGTGCAGGCTTGAGAATGGCTCCTTCCGCAGCCCTGCAGCAGCTCCTGCCCATGGAAAAGCAGGTCCACCTGGTCTGGTCCTGGGGCCCCTCCCCACAGGTGCTCAGAACCCGTCCACACGCGGCATCCTCCCTCCCCTGCTCTCCCCACATGCTCAGAATCCTCGCTGGACCCACAGCGCCTGAGGCAGGAGGGCCTTCCCTAGGAATCTCAGCAACCGGTCCTGAAGGAAGTGTAGCCGAGGGAAGAAACCATCCACGCTCATCTTCCCCCGCATCACCCTCCCCAGGTGGAGAGAAATCCCCCCCACTTCTCCCCTAACGGCCTCTTCTGATGACACAACCATGCCAGGCAAACAAACTTGGATCCTATGGGCAGCCCCCAACCTGGGAGCCTGCAAGCTTTGGGAATCTTGGCTCCCAGCCCTGCCGGCTGCACGAGAACCGCCATGAGCCCACAGGGAGACACCGTGTTTCCGAAATCTTCCCGGGGGATGTTCCATAGGCTGAGATAGTTCTCGAAGATAATGAAGAGGCCAAGCTAACAGTAACAGCAGAAATGCCAGTACACGTGGTTTCTTCCATTTTATTTTCTGTAAGATTAAGTACAGTGAAAAGCTAAACGGGTGTTTTAAAAATAGCACAACTTAAATCACGAGGAGATGGCAGAAACCTCTGGGATGAAGCCCACATGTCGTCCAAATGGGGATTCCAGGCAGCAGCCTGGATGCAGGCTGGGGGGCCTTGCACATCTTGCCTGGAGGTCTGGGCAGCTCTGTCCTCCCTCGTCAGCCCAGCCTGGACTCAAGTTCATGGGACCTGACATCTTAGAATTTAGGGGATCTCTTTAAGAAAAAGAACACAGAACTGTGAATAAAAATTAGACACAAAACCGGATACTTATTTATTTAGAAGGGGCCTGCGGGAGAGGAGCCCTGAATCTCGAACGTCACTGATTTCAAGGTAAATGACTTCTCCGATTAGTCCAAATATTCCATCATGTTCTGGCTCTACTGGTACCGATCAGCCAAGCGCGTGCCGACATGTCCAGCCTTGGCTGCCTCCTCGGTGTGATGACCTGCGTGGTGTCC
Organism: Delphinus delphis; assembly: GCF_949987515.2. Taxonomy (NCBI): domain Eukaryota; kingdom Metazoa; phylum Chordata; class Mammalia; order Artiodactyla; family Delphinidae; genus Delphinus; species Delphinus delphis. The sequence continues at coordinate 84,852,679 of NC_082695.1, forward strand.
TTAGCCCCCTGGGGAGGGACAGCGGGCGGCGAGAGCCTTGTTATCTTCCAGGAGCTCCTGACACACATGGGGGTGGGGTGGGGTGGTGACGCACCATGGGCCCTACTAACAAATACCCCAGTTGAGTAACAACTCTACCTCTGCCATCATCCCACCTGCACTACTAGGCCCCAAAGGTGCGCTCAGGACCTGGGGGTGGGCAGGTCTCACCACCGGGACACGTGTGGTCGCTGTGAGCCTGACCGCCCGGCTTGCTCTGTCCCCTCCTTGCCTCGGGACCTCCTCTCCACTAGGTATTCCTTTTCCCCATTTTCCGCCTATTTTTCTTCCTCTTTCTGTTTCTCTTCTTCCTTCTGGAGTTCGAATAGGAGTCAGAAGCTGCTCTGGACACTGACTATCAGGGTGTCTCTTGGGCTCACTCAGTGGATAGAGACCCAGCAGAGTGGCATGAGGGCAGCTGCGGCTTCCCCGAGGACGGGGACCCGCGGAGCGGGGTGTGTACTGTGCGCACGTGATTGTGAAATACACGTTCACTGGCTTGAGTAGTGTGCCCCCGAGTTCTTGTCCGCCCGGAACCTCAGAGCAGGGCCTTATTTGGAAATCTGTCTTTTGCAGGTGTAATTAATTAAGATGAGGTCTGACTGAATTGGGGGGGGCACCCTAAATGCAATGACTGGTGTCCTTTTGAGAAGAGGAGAGGCCACACATGCACACTCAGGGAAGAGGCCATGGCAAGACAGAGGCAGAGACTGGAGGGCTGCAGCTGCAAGCCTGGGAACACCAGGGGCCACCAGAAGCTGGAAGGGGCAGGGAAGGAGCCTCCCCAGAGCCTTGAGCCTTGATTTCCGACTTCTAGCCTCCAGAACCCGGAGACAATACAATTCTGCTGTTTGTCAGCCGCCCAGTTTGCTGCAGGAGCCCCGGGAACCTAACATGCATGTAATAAGTCACTTTGAGAAACAGTCCCAGGGTGGCTGAGTACATGTGCAGTAGTAGGAGAGGAAAGCCCTACCTGTGTTGATGGCTGAAGCTTTTTGACTCGGCCTTTGTTTCACAGTCAGAGGTAAGACCTAAGTGCAAATGCGTCCGGGAGAGGCAATGTACTGACATAACTGAGGCTGAAAACGATGCTCTGGGCCAAGCAGCCTTCTGAAACCTTCCTGTGGACACCAAAGGTGGCAAATATCTGAATGTGAGCAGACGTTTTTGTCGCATAACTGGACATTTCTCTGTACGTTTGGTTATGTTGCTTTTCCCAAAGAAGAAAATGAAAATTTCAGTCTGGGTTTGCAGATTTGGGGGCAGTAAATAAAGAGAATTGTTTAGCAGGCCTCACCTACCCCCCATCCACCTATTCCTCCAGCTTTGGACAGATTGTTATCACTCAGAACACACGGAATTCCTGATGTTTGCTGGAACAGTAGAGCACTTCAATTTCCCTCTGCTTATCTGGGGGTCTTTAAACTGTTTATATTCAGGATAGGTTTTATTGGGTATTTTTCTTCCTCTCACTTAAAAAACAAACTGGGAAATAGCCTCCAACTGGCAGTGAAATGTAAACAAATCATGAATTTTTAAAAATCCTCAAGTACATGCTTTGCTTCTCAGATAAGAAATAGAAAGATAACTGGAGAGTCGGTCAATCAAAAAAAAAAGGAAAATGGAAACGCTTATCACCTAATTGCACTGGCTTAGAAATAGGTGAAGATGGAACAAATCATGGAGCACAAAATAGAACATGTATTTCGAGAACTGTTTTGGCAGAAATCTACTGTGAGTTATTGCTAAATGGGTATAATTTCTGGTGAGCAAACATGTTTCCATTATGTTTCATAATTTTTAGTTTAAATCTGAAGTAAGTTGCAACAAGTGGTGTATGCTTTTAATTAGACTCAGCATTTGGACCCTTTCTAAATAATCAGTGCAAGATGGGGAGTGTGGGAATAGACTGAAACGTTAAAAAGTTTCTTCTTGATTAATTAGTAAATATAACCCTTAACTATTTGGAAATTTTAAAAATATAATTGAGAAATGAATAATAGTATTCTTGCAGCCAAGAGAGAGGATATAAACCCAGAAGAGTTATCACCAGCTCACAGGTGAGTCCTGAAAATTTGTCACGTTATAAAAGATGACAAATCTCAATTAATATTATTAATGGCAAAGCTCCAAGATCAGTCTGAAATTCTCATGATGGTGTGGAAATTGGCACACATTATTAGGGTGGAATAGATGCAAAAGACTAAAATGAAACATCATTTTTATTGAAGTTAGTGTCATAATAAAGGTAGACGTATAAACAGAAGCCTAACAGGTAAACTTGCTAAGCAGTCCTCTTCATCCCTGCTTCCAGACCTTTGCACCCTGGTATGCTGTGACCGGGAGACATGGGGTCTCAAAACTAACTCCCTGTGCTGGCACGTGGGGTGGGCTGGCCCTGCGTTCCTTTCAGATCATGGGCCACCATGACTTCGGTTCTCTTTTTCCTTGGTCAGATACCTACTTACAGATGCTGTGCCACTGTTTCCCTTTATGGGACAAGAAGCTAATGTTCTTCTCTGAAGTCTAAAAAAATGAAAGACTTTGTGAAGTCTGTACTTAAAAATGCCAAATGGTAATTAAAATACTTTTTGAATTGTTTCCATGTCTTGGCTATTGGAATAAGGCTGCAGTGAACATGTGAGTGCAAATATCTCTTCAAGATCCTGATTTCAGTTCTTTTGGATAAATACCCAGAAGTGGGATTGCTGGATCGTATGGTAGTTCTACTTTTAAATTTTTGAAATAAGCTAAATGTTCATTGACAGATGAATGGATAAAGAAAATGTGGTATGTACGTATAGCAGAATATTATTCAGCCATAATAAAGAAGGCAGTTCTATCATATACAACAAAAGGATGAACCTTGAGGACATTGTACTAAGGGAAAGAAGCCAGACACAGAAGGACAAATACTGCATGATTCCACTTATGAGGCATCTATCGATAAAATAGTCACGCTCACAAACAGAGAGTAGATTGGTGCTTGCCAGGGGCTGGGGAGGGAGAAATGGGGAGATGTAATTCAATGGGTATAAGGTTTCAGTTATGCAAGGTGAATAAGCCCAAGAGATCAACATGGTACCTATTTGTGCACTTACAAATCTGTCCAGAGGTTAGATTTCATGTTATTGTTCTTACTACAGTAAAAAAGAAACTTTTTGGAAATTCTGCCAAAGTTAACTTTTTTGTATATTGAGAGTCATAACTTTTTTTTTTTAAGGTCAATTCATGGATTCCATGAATCCATGAATTTTAGGGTTTTTGTAAGAATCAAGGTGATGCTGTCACGCCTGTAGACGGAAGACATCCAACACAGGAAGACTGGGGGAAGGGAAAGCATTGTAACTTTCCTTCCCGGTCACTACACCTATAAGATACACCTGTTGAAGAGGACCATCCCAGGCAGGGGAGGAAAGAATGATAGAAAGAACAGCTTTATCCGTCCATTCATTTGTCCACTCACTCTCCACGTTTAGTGAGCACCTGCTGTGTGTCAGGCACTAGACTAATTCAGGACTTGCGACCCACATTCAACGTTCTCAATTCCTACAGCTTCTTGTTGATATGACACAACCGTGATTTTCAGAACACTCTTTCCAAAAGTGTTACATTGTGAAGATCTGTGTGGCAATTGAGATCATCAACAAAAACATATCTCTGAAAAGGCAAACATGAAAAAAGAAAATTCAGCGCTAACCTGACAACAAAGCCCCTTTTCAGATACACAACAGCCGAACTCTATCACTAGTAAAAAATACATGGCTAAGAACACTTGCCGTAAAACAGAGAGCAGACTGTCCTGGATGCCTGGACGTGACAGCACAAGGCATAGAGCCAGAACTATGGAGTCTAAATGTTAACCGTGGCACGTGGATACTTATTCCAGTTTCACGGTGCTTTCATTGACCTTTGTAAAAAGCTCATAAATATTAGGGGAAACAGCAAAGTCTTATATCTTGAAGCTCTTTCAGGCTCTTTGAACTTGAAAATCTTTGGCATAGTCAACATAGACTTCACTGAATTAGAGGAAATTGCAGGGGGGTTTATGAATTCACTCAACTGACGTTCTTAAATATACTCAGAGTTAAGGTGTCACATAATTGTTCCAGGCCAGAGAGCAGGAAACGCTGATTTCAAAGGTGAAGACCAGGCTCCGCTGCAGCTGCTGCTGTTCTAGTTGTTTTTTAGTTTGGGGGGTGGGGAGGGGGGAGTCGTCAGAATAATTGGAGTTTTCTTCAAAGTAGTGACTTAAAAGCTCTCGTTTCCGTCTCTTACCTGCCTACTCACATTTCTCTGCCCAGGGTGGCACCTCCAGGCTCTTGGATGAAAGTGCTGTCCTGGAAACCATTAAGTCAAGAAGTCGGTACTGAGTCGGCGGTAGCTTTTGTCTTGAGGATAAAAGCAGTCCTGTTTCTTCAAGTGCTGGGATGGCGTCCTGACCTGACCCCAAATTGGAATGGAAGCTTCTGTCACTTCTGCCCGAATCCCCAGAGAGCCAGGGCCAACTGCCCCCAGAGTCCCACCTGCTAGAAGACTCTCCTGTTCCGTGTCCTGTACGCTGGGGAACGGGCCAGGCCAGGCAGGGGCCTCAGTCATGCCACCCTGTCCACCGTCAACTGCAGACCGCGTCTGTCTTGGTCTCCTGCAGCACAGAGCGCCGCGCTGAGCTGGGACGTTGCCCCCTTGGCCAGATTGGGGTTGCACCAGCTGGGGAGACCGACCCAGAGGCAGCTGTCATCATGCAGGCTGCTGGCCTGGTTAGAACCTGGCCAGACCTTCTGGCAGGGGAATTGACTCCTAATGGTGACTTGCTAAACCAGTCATATGCTCTCTTTTGAGAAATGTCAACTTGAAGCAAAGGAAATGAATTCTCAGTGTCCGAGTAGAAAGTGGAAGCAGACTCATGGGGAGCAGGAACCAAAGGCAAGGGTGCCGTGGACTCCTTGGGTGACTGCTGGGTCATCAGGGTGGACGTTGGCCATCCAGTGGCCGTGGCCGTGCGTGGCACCCAACGGTCTGTGGGCATCTCTCTCTAGGAAGCCCCTTCCGTCTTAGCATCTGTGTGCTTCTCTCTCCCCTGGGAACTAAGGGCCTAAACCCGGGCCTCAGAAGACACGCTGGGCATGGGCCTTACCCTGGAGTGATGTGTAACCGGTGAGGAATCAGAACAAAGGAAGAGTGTCCTCAGTAGAAGCTGCCCTACCTTTCCCAACTCATTTTCTATCTTATTTTTGAAATATCCTCCTGGGTCAGGAATAGGAAGACATGAAGGTATTTGTTAAGTAAAAAACTATTGCCCACAAAGACTGCTGCATGCCCTGCCTGTGAGAGCCTTTGCTCTGGAGAGAGGGGTTCTGGGCGGAGACCTAATCCCCAGCTCATAGGGAGGATAGAGGACACCAACCGTGGCTCCTGGATGCTCTACTTGGGGATGTGGGGGGGTGCGTAAGGCGGGTGAAGTATGAAACGTGAATCCTGGTTACGTGGAGCCTGCGGCCGCTACATCTATGCTGCTGCTTCCGCTCTGGATCAGACCTTCCATCTCCCTGGGATGGGGACGGTGAGACCACTAGACGGTTCAGTCTCAGCCTTTGAGTTTCCAAGGGCTGCCTGGTCCCTGTCATAAAGAATGAGGAGCGGTGGGCTTCCCTGCTAGTGCAGTGGTTAAGAATCTGCCTACCAATGCAGGGGACACGGGTTCGAGCCCAGGGCCGGGAAGATCCTACATGCTGTGGAGCAACTGAGCCTGTGCGCCACAGCTACTGAACCTGCGCTCCAGAGCCCGCGAGCCACGACTACTGAAGCCCACGTGCCTAGAGCCCGTGCTCTGCAACAAGAAGCCACGATGATGAGAAGCCTGCGCACCGCAACGGAGAGTAGCCCCCGCTCGCTGCAACTAAAGAAAGCCCACACGCAGCAACGAAGACCCAACACAGCCAAAAATAAATAAATAAAATAAAGTTATTTATATATAAAAAAAAGAATGGGGGGCGGTGTATGACAGACACACTGAGGGAGACCCACAGAGACCACTGTGGGGGGACTGGAGTTCAGCAGCCCCTTTGGGGCTGAGGCGTGTGAAGCAAGGCTGGCGTCTGCTGTCCCCTCCTAGCCTCCTCCCCCGCTGTTCTCTGTTTGTGCCATCCAACGTCGCAGGCATCTAACGTGGTGACCTACCACTTCTCTGCATCTGGGTTTCTGAGAACAATTAGGCTTTCCAAAGTGGCCCCTGTGCTCAGGAAAATTCTCAAACTTCCAGGGTGATGGGTGCTCCCATGGTCTGTGTGCTTAGTTAAGCTTGGTTAAACAGAGCTGCCTGGGAGTCTGGAGACTAAGCTCTGTGACCGTGCTGGGAACTGAAAATCGTGGTGATTGGAAGGACGATCTAATGTATCAATGGATCTGTAATCAATAGTAACTTCCGTGATGGTGGTATTCCCTACGTTCTCAGAATAAGTCATGTCATTTCTCTTTCTGAAGCACCCAACCTCTGGTCACCCGACCACATAACTCTTTCTTTGTCTTCTCTCATAGTGTCCTTGTTCCCCAAAAAAATCCAGCAAAGAAGTGAAACCTATTTACTTAGCTCTTTAAACTAAGATCGGATTTGTCAATACCGAGCAATCTGCAAAGCATCCTTTACCCAAGGACTGGATTGCATCGCCACCTGCTGGAGATTTCCAGCTGTGTACCCTTAGGTTTAAATATTAGCTCATTTACTTAATCGCTGGGTAAGGCAGTGATCTTCAGACTGAAATACCCATGGGCACAAGAAGACTTTTGAAGAAGGGTTCAGAAAGTTTTAAGGGCACCAATTTCCAGCTGCCCCAGTTCCATGTTTTCTCTCTCCTACAGCAGATAAACCTGAGAACCTGCTGGCAGTGGAGCCACCTGCTGTCCTTATTGCCTTCCTGCATTCCTTTACAAGACAGAGCTACACAGACTGCAGGTTTGTGTCCTCCCGAAATTCATATGTTGAGACCTAATCCCCAAGGGGATGGTATTTGGAGGTATTTGGTATTAGACCTTTCGGGAGGTGATAAGGTCATGAGGGCAGAACCTTCATTAATGGGATTAGCGTCCTTAGAAAAGAGACCCCAGAGAGCTTTCTGCCATGTGAGGTTGCATGGAAAAGACAGCGTCCATGAACCAGGAAGCGGGCTCTCACCAGACACTGAACCTGGTAGCGCTTTGATCTTAGACTTCCAGCCTCCAGAACTGTTCAAAATATATTTCTGTTATCTATAAGCTATCCAGTCTTTGATATTCTGTTATAGCAGCCTGAGCAGACCCAGACACTCAACCCCAGGCATCGTTCTAAGTGCTGTACATTTATTACCTCTTTAAAAGCCAAAATGCTCCAAACAAAGGGACAATTTGAAATACAGTTTGAAAGTATGTTATGGGAGAACGCCTCCTCACTCAAGACCACCTGTCTGTTGCATGTTTTGCTTTATTTCAGGGGGTAGGAGATAGAAAGTTCCACCTTCTGACAATTAACGTTATATTTCCAAGTAAAAGAGTTTTGTATCAAGATTAAATTGTGCATTTTCTTAACTTTTATTCAGATTTGCAGGAGAAACATTTTCATTAACTTTTGTCAAATGATTATTAGCTACTGTAAATGCACATTCACTTTTTACTTGGACCCAAGCTTCCTCTTTGCTCTTATTTATTTCTACCACATGCCCATAAAATTTTAATATATGAGTAATGTATTATGGATTTTATTCTAAATCAGTGTTTTTGGCTGTGTTTTTCACCAAATACTGTCTCACTCGAGCAATAATCTCATTTATAGATAACTGAACTAATTTTTTAAAGCCTAATAGATATGAGTAAAGGATATATTTCCAATAAATTACTTTAAATAGCTAAAAATTCTTTACCAAAGCGTATAATATATGTAGGTGGTTTTTTAAATCAATCATGTACTACTAATAATTGTAATGAGAATTTAGCCCAGAGGAAAGATTTAACACTTAGAACTTTCTAGCTATAGTAAATACTAATTTAAATTTTTATACATATTCTGTTGCAGAGAAGTATGATAGTATCATCAATAAAAGACTCTCAAGTATAAACGTGTTATAATTTGACAAAATTCTGTGAGGGATATGGATGGAAATAGAATTTCAAAGGAAAAACAAACCATGTAAAAATTTATTTCAAAATAGTTTCTTTCAAAATATTTACAGGGTGTGGGAAACTACATCCCTTGCAACTATTAAACTTGTTATTAAAACAACAAAGAATGTGGGAGGGGTAAAAGTTTTGCCAAATTTTGGGGGAATACTCTAACAGAGATAATCGTACCCCCAAGGATCCTTGTAAGGGTTAAAAAGAGTAGTAGATGCTGAATAAGTAAATGGTGGGTCTACTTTCTTCATTAATTCCTAGGATTATTGGAAGACGAAATACTAAAATATTTCCCCCTCTCAGCAATGGTACTGGTGAAGGCTTGGCGAGCGAAGTGCCAAAGGTATGTGAAATTGCAACGCGCGCCCCTCAGGAGCCTGCGGGGACGGGAGCTTTCGGCGGGAGGGTTCGGGGTGTGTGTGGGCGCCCCCACTTCGGACCACCTTGCACTAAAGACCTCTTCTCGGACCTCACTGTGAAAGCACTAGGCGATGGACGGAAGGATGTCGCCGCCCAGGCAGGTGCTTCGGACCCCGCCTCCCTGGGTCTCAGTCCGCGCGCCCCCGCGCGCCCCCGCGCGCCCCCGCGCGCCCCCGCGCGCCCCCGCGCGCCCCCGCGCGCCCCCGCGCGCCCCCGCCCCCGTACCTCTCAGTGGAGGGGCGGGGCGACCGTGGGGGCGGGGCGGCGCCGTCTCCAGAAAGGCCCGCGATTGGTGGACGGCACGGCGGCGGGGGCGGGGCGACGCCAGCTCTCCGGACAAGGGCGGGGATTGGTGGGCAGGGATTGGTGGGCGGGGCGGGCCCGCGCCGGGGGCGTGACCGGGGCACGTGGTACGGAAGCGGCGAGGCGGCAGCGGCGGGCTTGTGAGGTGGTGTTATGGACCGCTAGGCGGGGAGGCTCCTGAGGGCGGCGGCTGCGGGGCGGAGGCCGGGAGCGTGGGGCCCCGGGCCGCCTCCGGGGGAGCAGGGGAGGCTGGGCGCGGCTGTGGGGCCGAGGACACAGGCCCGCTCCGCGTGTGGCCGGCCTGACGGGAGAAGAGGGTGTCGGGTCAAAAGGCCCGCTCGGGGGTCCGGGCTCTGGGGCGACGGGGAGGACGCGCGCGTGCCGGTCTTTCGACCCTCCCTCGGCGAGGACCGCAGAAAACTAAAGCCTGTCTTTTTCAGCAGAGCCCTTGGCGGAAGCCTGAGTTTGGTGTCGCGGGACGGCCAGCGCCCGGGGGGTCAGAGGCCCGGGGTCAGGGGTCTCTAGACCCCGCCCACATTTAAGGCTGGGAGTTTGCAGCTGGCAGCTCTCAGGCAGCCTCCGTTTTCTCACCTGTCAAGTGGAGTGATGCCTGGTCCCGGTTCGGCCTGCACCGAGCCCTTGAGACCCTGGGCCTCGCGGGCAGGGCCTGCGAGCCGCCTGCGCCGCCGACACGGGATCCTAGTGCTGGCTCAGGGATCTGGTGCAGGTTTTATTCATGCCTTTGTCGTCCCTGGAGTTTGCAGGGAGAGGTGGCGAGAAGTAATTCTGTAGAACTGTACGTTTGGATTGAAGGTCTAGATTGGGCAAACCAGACGTCTCCACAGCTGTTTCAGTGGTTTTACACAGATTTGAAGCCATGATTCAGGCGTTTGTTTAGGGTACCATGTGCCTTGAATCAGGGCGGGACAGGATGGGGGCACTCAGAACTGGGAGAATCATTCATAGGCATTGCTGGGTGGTTCCAGGTGCTACCGTATCACTTCTTCCTCTCACACTAGTTTCACTGTTGAAGTTATGTTACTCGCCAGAACCTTAGATTCCAAGAGGAGAGTGAGGCTGGCATTTCTTTCGAGAGGGTAAATGTTTGCTTTTGCTCACTCCAGCTCAGTGCTTTCACCCTAATAAATGGAGTTCACCAGGGCATATAAAAGAAGTGGTGGTGGGCTTCCCTGGTGACGCAGTGGTTGAGAGTCCGCCTGCCGATGCAGGGGACACGGGTTCGTGCCCCGGTCCGGGAAGATCCCACGTGCCGCGGAGCGGCTGGGCCCGTGAGCCATGGCTGCTGAGCCTGCGCGTCCGGAGCCTGTGCTCCGCAACGGGAGAGGCCACAGCAGTGAGAGGCACGTGTACAGCAAAAAAAAAAAAAAAAAAGAAGTGGTGGTGAAACGGGAATAACCAGAACTGTGAGTGGGAAGGAGAAATGGACCTGGCCTGACCTCTCTTACTGGGTTAGCAGTTCAGAGGAGCAGGTGCTTTTTCTCCAGCCTTGGTGAGGTGGCCTGCAGAGCTGAACAGTTGGTCTCGGTCTCTGTTTACTCTCCTTTGATAAAAGGTGCAGCTTAGATAGTTGAATCTTTGACTTTTGCTGGAAGGCCATTGGTTAATTGGGCCTCAAAGAACATAATATTAATGAGAATATATCACAGTGAGTGTGGGATTTGTGGCATTTAATGACCAGAAACTCAAATGAAAAGTACCTGATGTAGCATATTGTCCTGCTAAATAGGGTTTCTTTTGTGATTGAAAACTTTGACTTGTATGCTGTGCCTCTGCATTCAGGGTTCCCTGTCTTTGAGGTAAGAGCCTCAGCTGAAACCCTCTGAGTTGGCTGGAAGGTTTGTATGCTCTTTTATGGGTGTGGGAAGAGGATTGACCTTACTGAACTCACACTGCACTTCCTCGATCTGTTGCCAGGCTTCATGTCTCAGTGGATAAAGTCTCTCCTGTCTTTAGAAGTCACTTCAGAATCCTATACCAAGAAAAAGATGCTCTTTAACTCCAGTGTATCCACACGCAGGCGCTTTTCTGGCGTCCTGCTCCGTAACTACAGAGATGTAGTAGGGTCTTGTGACTCTGCAGCTGCAGTTCTGAAATACTTCCTGTCACTGCGGTGCTGAGTTTGCTCCCTGTCCCTGAGCACTTTCTTCCTGTCACTGCTGAGGTTTGAGTCTTGCCACGTGATGGAACCTGAGTTGTCAGTTGGAGGAAGGGGGGAGAACCAATTTTGAAGGCGCCCATTCCAGGATTTTCTGTGCTTCATATTGATTCCAGGTTTTAAAGATGAGTCAGGACTTCCCTGGCGGTCCAGTGGTTGGGACTCCGAGCTTCCACTGCAGTGGGCACGGGTTCAGTCCCTAGTTGAGGAACTATCAATAGGATCCTGCATGCCTCGAGACACGGCCAAACAAACGAAACAGATGATGGGTCACATGATTTCTTTTCCCCTGTATTTGTAAGGTGGAGCAGGATGTGTTGGGTCGCACAGAGCAGAAACTGGATGTTAGAAAATGCACCTGGGAGGCTGGAAGTTTCTTTAATCTTAATCGGGCCCTAGTGGAGTTTCGTACGTTGTCTTGGCTGTTTCTGGGCCCAGGTTGTCAGTTTCCTTAAACTGAATTACGATCCTCTCCTCGGGCTTTGTTTGCTGTGTTGTTGGTTTGTGGCAGAGAGACAAGATGTGACATTTTTGCTGGGAGCCTTGGAGTGATTATTTCCTCTGTGGTAATAGTAAGGGGAAGTTGTGGACTTTAAGAGAGTAAAATTAAATTTTAAGAAACGTTTTAAAATGCCGGTATGTCAGTGCTCCTGGGGAGTACCTGCTTTTAATTTATATCAGATTGTCTTCAACTGAGGCCCTTCCTTCGATTACCTTCCATTTGGACACACAGTTCTGTGTACCTTTTCCTTCTGAAAAAAGAATGGAGATCAGCCTGAGCCTCTGACTGCTTTCCAGAACCACTGTATCTGCCGAGGTCACTTGCTGGAGTCCTCGTGACAACTGCATCCAGTGCTGGTCGGGGGGTGGAGTACAGTTTATGATCCTGCACAAGTGCCTCCAGGCCTGTTGATCAATTGGACCCTGTCTCGAGGCAGCACTGACAGATTCTTCTTCCTTCCAAGAATCTCCAAGGTCTGCGGTCTGGTTGAAAGATGTCGGCCCTCACTGCCCTGTTTAAGTACGTTGATGAGAATCAGGATCGCTACATTAAGGTAAGGGAATGTTTATTCTAGTGAGCATTCAAGTTCAGTTTAATTCCATGGCACCCAGAGAAACTTTCAAGAAGCTAACATGAATTATGCTGTTCTAATCAAGTGTTAAAAATACTGTCTAGATGGAGAAAGACCAACGCTAGTGTGATCTCACATGTGGAATCTGAAAAAGTTGCGCTCAGAGAAGTGGAGAGTCGAACGGTGGTTGTCGGGGGGTGGGGAACTGGGGAGGTGTTGGCCAAAGGGTACAAACCTCAGTTACAAGATGGGTAAGTTCTGGGGATCCAGTGTACTGCATGGTGGTTATAGTCAGCAATACTGTATCGTGTACTTGAGTAGATCTTAAGTGTTCTCACCACAAAAAAAAGTAACTAAAAAAAAAAATAAAAAGTAACTGAAAAATGTGTATTGTCTAGAGGTCTTTTCCTCTGCTTTCTCATTACAGTATATAAGTTGGCTTTTGACAGAAATTCTTAATACATGTTTCTAGAAATGGCAAAGCTAATTGAAGATTTTTGTTTATTCTTGTGATAGATATAAAGCACTATTTTACATTTAGCATGTTTTAAATGATTTGGTAATGTTATGCATTAATCTGTTTCTTGATGTTAACTTAAAGAATCATACGTTAAAATCGCCCTTGGTAGACATATTTCAGGTGAAATCTTTAGAGTTGACATTCCAAAACTTATATTTTAGAGAACTTGGCCATCGTCAGGATGATAAATAAGCCAACTTGGACTCTGAAAATATTGGGTATTTTCTGTATCTTTCAGTTGTAATTTTGTCAGATGGAGATATAAACGTGTTTGTGGAACTTTGTACATGTTACACTCACGTCACTCCTAATGGTTAACGATTTTCATGTCATGCTGTATAGCTCTTGGTGTAGGGTCAGTACAGACAGTCCCTTTACATCTTAAGCAAAAAGCGGATGCCATGGAGCTCTTCGTCTGTGTCTGGGCAGCATGTTCCAAATGGAGTGGCCGCAGGTAGCAAGTGACCTCTGTGGGCCTGACAGTGGCACACTTGTGAGTACTTTCCTTCCTCAAGGAGCACCTTTTCAGAATCCCATCTGCTTATTATCCACAAACAGAAACTTGCGGAATGGGTGGCCATCCAGAGCGTGTCTGCGTGGCCGGAGAAGAGAGGTGAGATCAGGAGGATGATGGAGGTCGCCGCTGCCGACATCAAGAAGCTGGGGGGCTCCGTGGAGCTGGTGGACATTGGAAACCAGAAGGTAGGCGGCCAGCAATCTCCGCGCTGCAGAGCCACAGCGAGCAGGTTTACTGAGGAGTTGATAGGACTAGGCTAGTTCTTACATGTCTTTGCTTCAGATAACCTGCTGGTCTTTCAAACAAACAAAGAAGGCCTGATTTGGATGCTAAACTGTGATTTCTTGAGCTGGATTAGAGAGAGATTTGTGATACTCATCACTGTTCTCCAGGGAGGAGAACTGTTGAGTGTTATCTAAGCAGAAGTTAACATAATGGCCATTCTGAGAGGTCAGTCAGCCTTCAGACCAGGAAGTTGCTCTTTGCCAATCAGATGCAAAACTAATGGAGACTCCCACTCACACCCACTGTGTCCCCAGTTGGTAGAAACAGCACTTTTCATGACTTGGTTCCTGGAAAAGGGCTACTTTATGTGGCACTTGGGGCTCAGTTGCATTTTAATGCAGGATTCTGACAGATTCTAACTTGAATGAACAGTCTCATTTTATGGTACATTATTCCACTATTTTCCTTTCAGATGATTTCAGTCCCGTGTTAATTACATGTTTCATGGCATGCATTTTCAAAGTTCGCAACGCTCTTTTGTGTTGCAGTGATAACTGGGTTTGGTTTATCTTGGTTCTCTTGCCTGATGATTTATGTGTCCGTTGAAACCATATCCTAGGATTTCAGATATGGACACTCAGCTCTTTTCATAAATGGAAGGACCCAGAGGCCCAGGTGGGCTCTGTCGCCCTGGGAACCAATAAAAGGCCCATGGCAAAGGAGGTTAAAATCTGGGCCTTCCGCTTCCCAGTCCAGTGTTGTTTGTGTGAGATTTCTTCTGACCACAGACTTAATAGTTAACTGAAGATTACGTAAGACACCTTAGAGCTTCATGGCACTTTGCCCACTCATGAGAGGCTAAACCAGGTTTCTTTGAGTTAGTTTCTGTTAGGAGCATACTTGACTTGCTTCCTCTTCCTTTTTTCCTAATACATTAAAAAAAATCTAGGTGGCAAATAATTTTTAAGAGTTGTTTTGTTAAAATGTATGGATCTATTCTGTTTAACACGGATGTAACAGTGCGGTTCTTCAGAAAGGACCTTCCATGAGAGACTAAATGACTGCCACACTATTGGAGTTCCATGATGCCTACTTTTATCAGGGAAGGAGCTGGCGGCTTTCATCACTGTTAGAGAAGCTCTGCCACGTCCTCGTGGGGCGCAGCCATAGCGCATGTGGTCCCCTCTGCCCGTCAGTTCATCTGGCATCGGTGTTGCCCTTTTCTGGAGGTGGTGGTGACTTGGGGCAGGTGTGGGGTGGCTGTCAGCACTTGTACGCGCAGAAGCTGGGGTACCTTCAGGCTCACGGAGAAGAGATGATGTTGGGAGCCCGGTCCCTGTTGGGCAAGGCTCAGGGGCCGGTGTGATGGTGGGAGGGCTGATTTGGGGCTCTTGGGAGCAGGAGCCGTCACGTCCGGCCTGCCTGCAGCCCAGCGCTGCCCCGGGCGGTGGCGGGCCCCGTCCCTGAGGGCCCAAGCGCCAGACAGAGGAGCTCAGCAAATGGGACAGTCATGGCTCGTGAGCAGAGCAGTGACGGAAGAGCCCCCGGCGCCGGTGCAGTGGGTCAGGGGTCGGGAGCTGGACTCGTGTGGTGGCTGTTAGAATGGGTGGAAAGGAGGGAGACACGAGGACCCCGTGTCACAGACTTGTGCCCAGACAGGTGCTGGGAGAGGACAGCACGTTCTCCCTGTAAACACATCACTGTGTCCCTCGCCCAGGCCTTGTCCTGTGACATCTGAGTAAGTGGGGAAGCCCAGAGGGAGATTTGCAATTTGCGGCATGAATATCTATGGGCCCAAGTGGCTTCTTAGAAAATGCTGAAGTGTTTCGGAGGAGCTGCCTGGAGCAGAGATTTATTTAGAGAAAGCCTGTTGTTTAAAAATCACTTTCCTATGAGGCGAGCTAAGGGCCAGCTGGGACCGCAGCGCTCCGTGTCTTGTGTGACCAGGTCAGGGCATTTGGTTTCGAGCATGGTTCTTTGCCCTGGCAGCTACAGGCCGTCCTCGCGAGGACACAGCCCCAGGGCAGCTTGCGTGCGTGCGTGGCGAGGTGGAGTCCAGGATTGCGCATGGGCAGCTGCAGGGTCAGCAGCAGTTACTTAAGTTGGCATTTATGAGTCGAGTGTACTGGAAAGACAGATCCTGTATCCTGAGAGCACTCGGCGGCCTGGAACGTTCCCTGATGCGTGCGCGGACACGTAGAGGTGCTTACTGCCCCTGGGAGTTTGGAGAAGGACACTTATACCGGCCCATCACCAGCTTTGTACTGATTTGCTTGTCGGTTTTAGCTGCTGCTCATTTTACCTCTTAATTGTAAGTCGTTACCGTAGTTTCATTACCAGTTAGGTTTGTGTGTTCTGTTTAGTTACGTATGTTTTCAGAGCGTTTTCTAATAACTAGCCTGACACCCAGGTGTGTGATGGCTCCTCTGTGACTCATCCTCGCTCTTGCAGTTGAAACTCAGGACGTGCTCCTTTCACCCTCCCTGCCGTTGGGGCACTTCGTAAGGACCTCGGGTTGTCCTCTTGGACTGCAGGAAGGGTGGGGAGGATGGGGTGCCGGATATTTTCCAGGGCCTTTAGTGGGCCGTGGTTTACCAGGAAAGGTGCAGACGCCCAGCTGATGTGAATGTTGGAAGGGACTGGAGTTTGATGTGGGGCTTGGCGCTGACTTGCCTTCGTACACCTGCATCTCTACCCTAGATGAGGAGGGAATCCTGTGATTAATATCTGTACCCCGTTCCTAGGGGACTGGGAGGCTGCGGCCTTTGGGAGAAGGCTCAGAAGGAGTCCCAGCTACTGCGGCTTGATGCAGTGTGGCCTCCTGCAAATTGCAGTTCCTCATACCCTGGTCTATGGCCCTTTCTGTGCGTGATTGTAATTTACATAAAAAACTTCAAAGTGTATCTTCTGCTTTAAGATTACAGTAGTTTTTATACATTATTTTAGAAAATAATGAACTAAGCTGCATCCCAAACTCAGCCTTTGTAATATGTTTTGTTACATAAAAGTTTTTTTTGAAAATCAACCTTAAAAATTGACCAAGCCACCTGCAGTTGGTAAACGTAATTCACTCTCTGTGCTCTGATGAGATGGGGCGCGTTTGGGGTGGTGTGGCCGTAGTCCAGTCTCTGTGCTCCGGATTATGGGAAAGTGTATTCTTGTTAATTAATGACTCGGTTGAACAGTATGGTCTTGAGCTCTGCAATAGAAGTGGTTGATGAGAACACATAAGATTGTCCAGGGCACGTTGATACATCTGCTGTCAACACCACCCTCTTCACACAAAGCCTGTCCTCCACGGCCTCCTCTCCTCCCCCAGCTCCCTGATGGCTCGGAGATACCACTTCCGCCCATCTTACTCGGCACACTGGGCTCCGACCCGCAGAAGAAAACGGTGTGCGTTTATGGACATCTGGATGTGCAGCCGGCAGCCCTGGAGGACGGCTGGGACAGCGAGCCCTTCACCTTGGTGGAGCGAGACGGTAGGGACGCTTCCCCGAGGAAGAGGACTTGTGGCATTTGCTTAGGACGTACACCCGTGGCCTCTGGGTTGTCTTTCCAGAGCTGGCTGTTTGTACACGATCTAGAAATTGGGTTCTGGAAGCCTCATGCGTGTGCATCCATCCTTGAAACCTCCAGAAGCCTTCCTTTCTTTGTGGAACCAGGTCTCTGGGGCCTTGGGCCTGCTGGGCTTCCCTCTCCTGCTGCTGACACTTTCCCAGGAAGCCCGATCTGAATTGAGGCGGTGCAGCCTCCCAAAACCTGGGATCCAAACCTGATCCGATTCGTAGCTGCTTCCGTGGCACATTTTAGCAGCTCCGTCAGGGTTTAGGGAAGCGTCGGCCTTTCCCCAATGCCTGCTGCCCTGGTGAGGATGGCAGTGATGGCTCAGCGACGCCATCGAGGGCTCCTGGGCTGGGCCCCGTGGGCACCTCGCGCACCTCTTCACGGCCCCCCGCACTGGCCCCTCTTCTCGCTGCCCCCCAACCTGCCCCGGGTAAAGGCTCCTCCTGCCTTCGTAACTGAACCTTCACGTTTCCGCACTGGATGCAGCCTTTCGCCACATGGAGCAGCCCCTTCGTTTGTGCCTCATCCCCTTGGGCCGAGTCCAGACCGTCTTTAAAAAGAAAAAAAGCCTTTCTTGCGGGACACGCTGAGTTTCTGTTGGAGCTTCCCCAGCTCAGGGACAGTCACGTCATTGCTGTGCACAGCGGTCCTCAGGGTGCGCTTGCTAACGTGTCCTCAGTCCAGGGCCTGGGCCCCCGCCCTTCCTCTCGTCCCCTCTCCTCTCTCCCAGCGGCGCCCCTCCTCCCCTCCCCTCTGCACCAGGACCCCCCCCCCCCCACGGAGGTCATCCTCGTCCCGCCCCTTCTCTTCCCCTTGCAAGGCCCTCCCCTGGCCTGTGGAGGCGGGTCCTGCACCACCTCCTGCCCTGCCCCACAGCGGTGCCTCTTGGGGGACCCAGTGGGCCCCATCTTCTCTCCCCTCATTGCGCTTCCTCCTGTGCCAGCCCTGGTCTCCTACTGCTCAGCCCCTCCCTGACAGCCCACCCCTAGACAGACGTACAGACACGCAGGATGGAAGAACCTGGAGCGCCCCGTAGCCCGGAGAAGCTGCCCCCACACGGCTGCTGGCGTGCCGGGCCGGGGGTGGGCGCTCTCGGCCTCTGTCCGCCTCGGCCCGCACAGCCCTGCTCCCTGGGGTCGCTTGGTCAGTGTTTGCCACAGGGATGAGGATGCGTCTTAGAAGAGCTCTTTAGCTTTTGTGAAAAGCAGATTTAGTTTAAAAAAGAAATCCCCAAGGCAGTGATGGCTTTAAGCCCCACACGCCCGCTTTGGGGCAGGTCAGGTTGACCTGCCGAACGTTGAAAACAGGCTAAGGGTGAGGAGAACAGAGGACCGACCGACCGGGACAGACTGAGGCCGGGAGGGGCCCCCTGAGCACGCGGCGCCCGGGGTTCTGGCCTCCCTCGGGCCTTACGCTGTGTCTGGTCTGGGAGGGGGGTCTGGGCTTGTTTCCCTCGTGTCCTTCAAGGTGGCCAACGCCTAGCCCAGACACCTGCCTTTGTACGGGGGTCCCAGAGGTGGCTGTGCAGAGGGGAGGTGACTGGTTACACTGGGGAGGGGCAACATCCTGTCCTTTAGTGATAACCTAGAGAGGTACGTGACGAACGTCAGTTCTGTTCTTCATCAAACTGGGCTGTGGTGTGGGTGAGACTGTGGTTCTCCTTGGTCGGTGCACCTGCATCCAGCCAGGTTTCCCTCACCCGCTGCTGCCGGCTGGCTGTGGACTGGATTTTAACACCCTAGCCAAGTGGCAGTGGTCCCGCGGAGCTGGGTTTGCAGCTCGTGCCCTGAGGCGGCGGGGACCTTGGCTGCACTCCCGCGCTGCTCTTAGATCGGGCGAGTTCTCTGGAAGATCCTAACAGTCGTGTTGGGTGGAGACTCGGGGCTTCTGATAGAATGGAAACGGGGCTTCTGACGCGAGGAAGAGGCTTAGGACGGCTGCGTGGGGTCGCGCTGGAATGTCGTCAGATATTCACTGAGAGGTGCTCCTTTCTGTGCGCTGCGACCATCACCTGATGAACTTGCTGGTTGCTGTTCCAGGCAAACTGTACGGGAGAGGAGCCACCGATGATAAGGGGCCAGTGGCCGGCTGGATGAACGCCCTGGAAGCCTTCCAGAAAACGTGTCAGGTACGCTGCCCACATCTAGCGCCCGATTCACCTGCTCCACCTGGGGATGCAGAGTGGGACTTTCTGTTCCCAGAACAGCCCGTAAAGATCAAAGAGCACGGGCCAGGAGACAGCAGGCTTCCCCCGCCAAGCTGTATCAGCACAGCTGGGTCATCTTCCAGTTTATAGGTTGTTTTCTAGTTTGAGGAAACATTGAAGGTGCATTGGTTTTACAGTTGTCCCAAGGTCACCCTGTTGGTGACTCAGCAGGGACCCAGGCAGGTGAGAGTTCTGGGCTCTGACCGCGCCTGGGAAGTGGGTGCTTGCCAGGGCGTGACCCAGGCCCTGTGGAGCCGACAAACCCTTACTTTCTCTGTGTGGTTTTCATCCTCCTAAAAGTAAATTTGATTTTTAAAAATATATTTCCTTAGGTGAAACATCTGCTCCTTGTTGAAAGTTTGTAAAATACAGAAAAGTAGAGAGAAAAAAGAGGTGCCTAGAATCCAGGCCTCAGAGACTTAACATTTTGTTACTGACCAATCTTCTCGAGAATTCTTTTTAATCTAATTGTGACCATAACGTATAGGCAGTTTCTGCATCTTGCTTTTATCTTGTGTTGCGATAAGAATGATGAGACAAGCGTTTTTGTCAGGACGTGCGGTGGTAGATCTGAAAAGGGTTCGAGGGAGCTGGGCTCGGGCTGGGAAGGCCCCTCTCCTCCAGGGCCCCTGGGATCAGCGCGTGGCCAAGCAGAGGGGTGGCCGTGTGCAGGGCAGAGCTGCCCAGCGCACCTCCCCTCACCCCTGTTCCACTGGAGTGGCAGGGGGGCGGTGCACCATGTGGTGAGCAGCACTGTCTGGGGGCAGCTCTGAGCTAGGACCCCGCAGACCTGAGTCCATACAGGCCCAGCCTTCCGTGGCCTTTGGCATCGCCTCGCTCAAGTGTGGCTTCACGTTCTCTCCTGTGGAAGGGCCACGTGCCTCACAGCACAGCCTTGGGGAGACCTGGAAGGCCACCGAGCAGGAGCCAGGTGGCATCTTAGGGTCACTGTCAGCTCTGGAGGAAAAGGGCCTGCAGTGCGTGGAGCGCCTTCTGAACTGGGGGAAGCGCTCTCTCGCTCTTGCGTGCGCTGCTGGTGGCCACGCAGATGAGGCTCTGGCTGTCTGTGTCGTGGCCTTTGTTTTAGAGGGAGCGGCTCAGCTTTGCTGGAGACGCAGATTCGCGCTGGGTGAGCGCAGAGACCCCAACGAGTGGCACATGTGGTCGGGCTGGGAGCTCCTTGGAAGGAGTCCTTCTAAGGGTGACCGGCCGAAGCCACGCTTGTCCCCTGGTGGCCCAGTGCCTGGGTACTGAGGGTCTGTGTGGGCCACACACAGCCTGCCCAGTGGTGGGTCTGGAGGAAGTCGGTTATTTGAAATTCGTGACTTCACAACATTGGGTGGCTTCCTGGCTGTTGCTTCTAAGTCCGTGCGTGCTGAGTACCTTCCTTCACCGGTCTCCTGCCCAGGAAGTCCCCGTCAACGTCCGCTTCTGTCTGGAGGGCATGGAGGAGTCTGGCTCCGAAGGCCTGGACGCGCTGATCTTTGCCCAGAAGGACGCGTTCTTTAAGGATGTGGACTACGTCTGCATCTCCGACAACTACTGGCTGGGGAAGAACAAGCCCTGCATCACCTACGGGCTCCGGGGCATCTGCTACTTCTTCATCGAGGTCTGTGCCGAGTCGTGCAGGGAGCAGCTGGGAGGGCTCTGGGTGCCCACGCTTTCTCCTGTGGTTGGCGTTTCCAGAGTTCTGGCATTTAGGAAGCACCTTGCTTTGCTTGTTGAGGGAGCAGATTTTGATTTCGAAAATGGTCGTGTGAATGTTCTTTGCTCACTTTACTGTCGCGTGGTAAGAACGGGCTCCCATGAGCAGCCAAGCAGGGTGGCCGTGTGTCCGCAGGTGGAATGCAGCAACAGGGACCTGCACTCCGGCGTGTACGGCGGCTCGGTGCACGAGGCCATGACTGACCTCATCATGCTGATGGGTGAGCGTGGGCTCCGTCACCGCGTGGCAGTTGGGCAGGAGGTTGGTGCGGGCACTGCTTCCAGGCTGCTTCATGCCTTCTGTCCCTCCCTCCCCACGCCCCGACTGACTGTTCCCTTTAAAAGACCCCCATGCTTCATTTCTGCCTCCCCTCTCCCCCACGTCGTCTCCGTGGCCCGACTTGGGCACCCCGCCTGCCCTGTCACCTGGCATCACGGCCGTCCTTCCTCTGGACGCCATTGTGTCTTACGTCCCTGGAGGGCGTCTGCTCGGTCTAGTTGACACTGTGACTGGCCGCAGCGGTCTCCTGTGCACTCAGCCCTTTTGAGAGCGAGGCCACGGCTGCCTTGCCCGGTGTCCCCCTGGTGCACGGCCTCGGCCCGCCGTGTGCTCAGTCCTGTTTCCTTCCCTGGCGGGCGGCGGCTGCCCTGCATGGAGTCGACTTTTCTGGGACTGGAGTCTACCCTGCCCTACTCGGTTTTCTGTCCTCAGCGTGGGAGCAGGTAGTTTCTCGTGGGACGTGCCTTAAACAGGACATGATGGACAGAGGAGTGGTTTTCAGGGCGGGCCTGTGGGAGCTCGTTTGCTCCGTGTGTATCCTGCTCCGCGACCATGGACGGCTCACCTACCTTCCGTGTCTCCATCCCTTTATCTTACACGGAAGGTGACCCCGCTCTCCTCCCTGGGTTGTTACGGTAACAAAACGGCTTAAGAAGTGCGTGCACGCCGAGTGCCCATCCTCTCCGCTCCTCCAGGCTCCTTGATGGACCGGAAGGGGAGGATCCTCGTCCCCGGCATCAGTGAGGCAGTGGCCTCCGTGACGGACGAGGAGCTGGAGCTCTACGACAAGATCGACTTCGACCTGGAGGAGTACGCCCGGGATGTGGGGACAGAGACCCTGCTGCATGACTGCAAGGTGCTGCCTGGGCGCCGCGAGGCCTGCCCCCGCCGGGCTGGCAGCGTCCCCGGTCCTGGGGCCCCGGGGAGGAGGCTGAGGGCTGGGCGGACTCGGGCGCATCCCGGGCACGGGAGCAGCCGGATGGTGCAGGCGCCGGAAGGCACCACGCACCAGGCTGGGAGCTGGGAGCTCTTTAACGTGTCAGATGTCGACTGTGGAGAGCTCGGAGCTGGGGCACGTCTGCAGAGAGGCGGGGGCTTTTCCTCATTTGCACGCGCGGGGAAGTCGCTTTACCACCCGGCCCAGAGATGATTTAAGCCGTTCCTGATGGAGCTGGGTGCTGAGGTGGAAACCATTTGCACAAAACGTTTACTTAACTGTCAGGAGAAAATCATGTTGTGATTTTTCTCTTAATTAGCTTAGTTTCTGGTTTCTAAGGTGTGAATGTAAGTTCACGTGGTTAACTAAGCTTTCATTGAGCCGCAGCGGCAGGCCCTGGGCAGGCAGGAGGGGCACAACCGGGCTTGGCCCTTGAGTGTCACCTCTCCAGGTGACAGACGGGCAGAGAAGCTTAGGGGGTGTGCGGAGGCCACGGTGGTCTGGCCTGGTGCCTGGGGGCAGGGGGGAGGCCTCCTTAGACAGGAGTGCCACGGGGCCTGCAGGAGACAGGCGGGGCCGAGCGGCAGAGCGGGCTCAGCTATCCCGCTCGTGGGCGGCCAGTGAGGCCCGGGGTTCGGAGTGAAGGTGCCTGACGGAAGGCCTCTGGTCTGCCAAGGAGCTCGTGCGCTGCCCTGGACGACGGCGGTGTGACTGGTGTTGAGTAGAGGGACGTGCTGATGAGACCTCTCTGGGGACAGACTGTGGGCAGGGGGTGTGGCAGCATAGGGGCTGAGGCACTGGGGCTGGGGGGCCGTGAGGCTGCAGGGGCGCTGGGGGGACGGGGAGGCAGGACTTGGGACCCCTCCGGCTCAGGACACATTGGAGAGGACCGAGCAGAGTAAGGATTTCACAGGCAGAGCCGAGACGGGTCCCTCGCGGACGGTAGTTGGTTAGGTCCTGACGCCGTGACCAAGAGAGACTAGTCCCGGGGTAGGGACGAGTCTGGGGAAGGTTGGGCTATGGACACATTTGTATTTCCTCCTGCCCCGCTGCCTTCCGGTAACGTTTGGCTTTGCGTGAGGTGCCTGCTTAAGGGCCGTGTCTGCTCCTTCCAGCTGTCACTGGGCTCTTTGGTTCACAGACGTGTCCAGAGTTACGTGCTGAGTCGCAGAGGAAGCCCAGGGGTTCGGGCGGCGGCGTGTCCTCTTCTGATAACGTCGCGTGCCACCGCTGGGACGAGAGGGGCTGTGTCAAGTAGACGCTCGCGAGACGGGGGGCTGCCTTGTGCCAGTCCCCACGGCAGAAACTGCCGGGCTTGTCCGTGGGCACTGGCCTAGGACATGGTACACGGCCTGGCTTGCCCTCCTCGGGGAGCTCGCCCCACCCTCGGTGTCCTGTAAGCCCAGGACCTAGGATGGCCAGGGTCATGCCTCCCTCCCCCTCCTGGTGCCCCTGGCTCTGCAACAGCCCTCATATGCGTGGGGCCGGCCAGAACACCGTGGCTCCTGTGTGGTCAGTTCTGTTGACCCGGGCGGTGCGGACTCACTGGGAGGCGCGGAGAGGACACGCTTGCAGCCATCCTGGATGCGCAGGGCCCCCGCTTGGGGGGCTGTTGTAGCGGCTGCTGGGTCGCTCTTGCCTTCCTGACGGTGTGTGGACCACAGGCCGGCCGGGCTCCTCCATGAGCAGGCGGTGCCGTCTCCAACCCACTTTGTCGTTTTTCTGCAGAAAGACATCCTGATGCACAGATGGCGGTACCCGTCCCTCTCCTTCCACGGGATCGAAGGTGCCTTCTCTGGGTCGGGGGCCAAGACCGTGATTCCTCGCAAGGTGGTCGGCAAGTTCTCCATCAGGCTTGTGCCAGACATGACTCCTGAAGTGGTCACCGAGCAGGCACGTGGGGCGCGGGGGCGCAGGGAGGGCGTGCCGTGCGTGCAGCGCCTGCCGCCGGGGCTCTGGGCAGCAGGAGAGTGCGCCTCCGCCCGCGCAGCCCTGTCCTTGGCTCTCGCCAGCTCAGCGATTGCTGGGATAAGCAGTTCAGAGCTAATCAGAGGTAAAGGTTGTATGAAAAGGCATCCTGTGCGATTGGCCTCTGTCACTGCTGAGGCGTGCTAAAATCTCACCTCTGACCTCATCCAGAGGCTCAAGGCAGTTGCTGACTTTGGACTGCATGTGTTCTGGTGGGAGTCCACGGGCCTTTGGTCCCTGGTGAGCGGCAGAGGGGGAAGAGTCCAGAGGGGGAGAATCCAGAGTGGGGCAGCGTCTGGTATCTGAAAGTCAGCCAGGCTTGCGGGGGAGCAGTCCCTCGTCCTCACCTGGGAAGGTTTCATGGAGAGACGGAGTCAGGACCTTCCCTGTTGGGAGGGGAAACTGAGGGCCACTCTCCAAGCCTAGGACTGAGATTTTCTCATCATGAGGTGACCCTGGGTCAGCACCTGGCTCTGTTTTTGCTTTAGATGTAATCATTTTTGTAAAGCAAGTTAAGGGGCGTTTTCTTTAAACTTGATTTAAGTGTTATCATTATATGGGATTTAAATATTAACATCATATGGGGATATCTACGTAAAGGGTGAATTGCTTGAAATTAAAACATTACCTTTTACCTTAAATAACTGAAGTTTGTTTCATGATAAAATCCCTTTTTCTGCTATCGTAGTTATGCAGATCAGTGTTTAGCAGCAGCAAATGAGACTCATTGTAGACCCATAGACTCACTGTAGACCCCTTATAGACCCATTGTAGACGACTGTGGGCTCACCCCCAGAGACTGCTGTGGAGTAGATCCCCAGCACTAGATCAGAGGCCAGGCTTGTAAGACGCTGTCTCTCCTGCCTGTGCTTCAGGTTACGAGCTACTTGACCAAGAAGTTTGCTGAACTGGACAGTCCCAACAAGTTCAAGGTGTACCTGGGCCACGGTGGGAAGCCCTGGGTATCCGACTTCAACCACCCTCATTACTTGGCTGGGAGAAGAGCCCTGAAGACAGGTCAGACGTCCTCTTTGGGGGCTGATAGGCGCTGGTGGATTGTGGGCGTGTGGCTGTGTTGGCTCTGTCTCTGTGCGGGCTGGGCTGTGCCACCTCCAACCTTGAGAGCGGGGCTGCTGGTCTGGACTTGGGGTTGCGGGCCAGTAGATCTGTGGTGGATCCCTGGCCTCGCAGCCCTAAAGCTCAGTGTCTTTTATTCCATTCTCCCTCAGTTTTTGGTGTTGAGCCGGACTTGACCAGGGAAGGCGGCAGTATTCCTGTGACTTTGACATTTCAGGAGGCCACGGGGAAGAATGTCATGCTGTTGCCCGTGGGGTCAGCAGATGATGGAGCCCACTCCCAGAATGAGAAGCTCAACAGGTGAGGGCAGAAAAGAGGGGCCGTCTTGGGGTGACTGGGGTGGGCCAGTCAGGGACTGAGGCAAAGAAAGGCCCTGCTTGGAGGGCAGGGGGAGAGCACAGAGCCCTGGGTGTTAGGACACAAGGTGGAGACTTTGCATCCAGACAGACAGGGAGCAGCTGTGGTCCAGTAAGGCCCTTCACACTAAGTACCAGGTGAGAGCCGCACGTTCCCTTAGACCAGGACCAGGGATGGTCCCTGGTGGGGCAGTCGGACTGGACTTGAGAACCAAGGCAAGCAGCACTCAGGGCCAGCACGCCGGGACGGTGGGACGTCCACTTCCGGGAGGAATGCAGCATGTGTGCCCGGCCCTCGGGACACCAGCCAGCGTGGTGACTGTTCCTCCCTGTCAGGCACAACTACATTGAAGGCACCAAGATGCTGGCTGCGTACCTGTACGAAGTGTCCCAGCTGAAGAACTGAGCACCGCCCTCCTCCCATCACCTCGCACTCTTCCTGTCGCTCAGGAACGTGGAAGCCCGTCTCTCTCCTTTCCCTCTCGTCAGATTCTCCAGGCATCTGGCAGTGGACACAAGACCACATCTCAGGATGGAGTTAACCTATCCCGGCAGCGATCAATGTTCAGTCCTGGGGGCTTGTAAACGACCCTGGGTGACAGCTGAATTCTCAGTGGTGTCTCCAGAAAATAGCCGAGGCCTAAAAGCACAGGTTCTTCTGTAGAAAGTTCTGGTCGATGTCTCCTGGGCTGAAGAGAGGCCTTGGTGCTTCCTGGTCCCACCTCTGCCCCCAGAGCCAGGGTCGCACACACCTGGAGCATTGAGTCGCGGGCACCTGGTGCCTCGAGGGCCATCCTTTCTGTCCGCTGCTGTCTTGGGCACATTCTGTCCTTTTCTCGAGACCTTAACTGTTACTGGTGTTCCACATCTTCTCTTTACTACGATCCCTCAAAACCTAAACCTGCTGGGAGGGTTATCTGATCTCAATCTGAGTTGCTAAATAAAAATAAAAACTGAGCCTCTGGAGGAGCTGCTGCCTGTGTGCCTTTCTCTGCGCAGCCCCGTGCCTGTGCGCGGTGAGGTATGCGGTGCGGGCTGGCGGGGTTGAGGTTCGGGCTCAGAACGCCAGTGCCCGTCTCGCTCGTCCTCTCCTGTCCCCACTCCTGGTGCTGCCGAGCCACAGAAGAGCCTATCAGACTGGTTTAAACAGCAGAGTCCCCCGGCCCAGCTGATGGAGGAGGCCACACTAAACTCCCCCGAAGGAACCGGGCCCTTGTTTATCGTGAAGTCTGTGTTTTGTCTACTTTGCTGACCCTCCTGACTCATAGGCCGGGACTGGCATGGGGGACTGGGGTGCTGTTTGTTGGGCCCTGTCACACCTGACACTTAACGGGATGGAGTGGAAGCCATGCTTTCCGCCCCTGGATCTCTCCTTCACTGCCTGGGTCCTCCTCAGCCGTGGAGTCACCTCCACAGTGTCCTCAGCAGCGTTGTGAGCTGCAGCCTCCTTATCTCCATCCTTACCACTCATGCTGCTAGGCCTTGGGGAGGCTTGTCCAGGAAAACGGTCTGGTACCAGTCACCCTGCGCCCTCCGGGGACTGAGTCCTTGGAGCTACCTGCTCAGGGTCAGTGCACTTTAACTCTAGTTTCAAGTTAGGGGCAGAAGCTTTACTCGGTGCTCGTGAAATGCATTCATCCCACTGTTCCGTGGGAGGAGAGGCATTCCCCAGCTGTGACCCTGAATGGTGTTACTCCATGGCAGGAAGCTGACCGCTAACAAGAATACCCTGCCTGGTCTTATTTAGAAAAAGAGAACTTACTGGGCTGCGTTCTTGACCCAGAAGAGAAGGAGCTGAGAGGAGTCCCGACCTGAAGGAAAGCTGAGCGTCTCCGCGTGCCCAAGGGAAAGTCATAGTTCCTTTGCTCTTGCTTTTTGGCCATGGCATCAGGAAAGCGTGGTAGACCTGTCAGGATCCTTAAACCACGTGTATTAGTGAGGCCGCTATGACCGCGACGACACAGTCTTCAAGGTGATGACAGTTTTCTCGGGCAGGCGGGGCTCCCCGGCTTCAACGTCAAGGTCGTGGCCTCTGCTCCAGCCTGCAGCCCCAGCCTGTAGGAAGGAGGGATGGGGGAAGACAGGCTTCCTCGCTTCTGGGCACCATGCAGAGTTCGCATCTTTCTCAGGTAGTCACACAGCAACTCCTAACTGCACAAGAGGCAGGAAACGTGTGGATGACGTTTCTATCGCTGCAGGAGAGGAAAGACATACTGGGGAGCCAACAGTGTGGACGGGGACCCAGACGTTGCATGGATTTGGTCCCATGGCCCCAGCCATTCATGTGGGAGAGACCAGGGACTAACCCCGCCCAGGGATAACTCTGGCTCCCAGGCCTGGGGTGATTTGAAAGTCCTCCCCAGCACAGTCTAAGTGTTTTGGAGACTCACAGCCTGTTAGTGGTTGAATTGCATCCCTTCAAAATCCGTATTAAAATCCTAACGCCCAGTACCTCAGAGTGGGACCGGATTTGGAGATGGGGTCTTTGCAGAGGTCATGTGGGTGGGCCGTAGTCCAGTATGACTGGTGTCCTCATGAAGGGGGAACGTGTGGACAGGAATGTACCCAGGGAGAGGACCACGTGGAGGCGAAGGCAGAGGCTGGGCCATGCGTTTGCAAGACAGGGAACGTGGACGATTACCTGCAGCCCTTGGAGAGAGGCCAGGCAGAGATTCTTCCCCCACCCTTAGGGAGGAACCAACCCTGCCAACATCTTGATCTTGGACTTCCCGGCCCAGAGCTAGGGGAGAATCGATTTCTGTTGTTTAAGCCGCCCGTTCTGCCACCCTTCACTATGGCAGCCGGAGCAGACTGACACCCAGCCTGTCATGCTGACACGTTCTAGGGTCACAGTGCCAGCGCAGGGCCGAGGTGTCACCTGCCAAAGGTAACAGCGTGTGTTCGCATGGCCTCCCTTAGGTCTGCCGGCCTTGGGCACGTGCGTCTGCTCCCTGCTAAAGGTGACACCCTCCACACGTGCCAGGCAAAGCCCCTGGGTTGTCACGCACGGCCTGGGCTGGCCTCGCTGCCCTTCAGTAACATCAGGTGACTTCCGGGCCACGGCCTCATCCCGTGTCTGTGCACGCGACACGCATTGTCTCTCCCTCTGCTGGCGAGTTGAGCGCATGTCTCTGAAGCAGCTTTGTTTTCCGAATGTGAATAGGTCCACTATTCCAGCCTTGTCTTCCTCTGGGGGAACGGGGAGGACGCAGACAGGCACCTCGTGGGGGGATGTTTAATGTGACCAGCTGAGGGCCTTGGTGAGACCTCCTCTTCCACTTTCCTTCGAGGTCCGGGGGAATCGCCGAGACCACAGAACTGCCGCCCAATGGATCCCAAAGTAGGAAGGATGGTGAGTAGACCCTCCACCGCTCGGGGTCCAGGGGAGCAGCGTGCTAGCCTTCCGCTTGCCTAACGGTGCGTGTGCCATGCCTGTGAGGCAGGTTGTGGAGCGGATCCCCACCTGCACTTAGACATGTTCTCGGTGCTGCCTGTCTCAGCCTGAGCGACGCGGCATTTGGGAGTAGTTTACCGGCACGCTTTGGGTGGCTGTATGTTCCAACAAATAGTTAAATGGCATTACTTTCAAGCATCTTACACAGTACCTGGAAGCCAGTTCCCCTCAGTGAATGCTGGGGTCCGGGGTGCTGACACAAGGCCCAGGCAGGTGGGGTGACCTAGACGTTCAACAGCACACTTCTCCATACTCATCTTTTCTTCCCACGAAAAGCAATATTCTTATCAAAACCACAGAGCACAACTTCCAGCTGCTGAATGCAAAAGTCCAAGTACCGCTTAGAGGGTGATGTGGAGAACTCTACACACCCAGATACAGTTCGCTGCCCTTCCTCACTGAACTCTGAACTCTGCTCTGCCTCCTGCTGCCCCCCCAAAACATTAGTGTGAATAGTTTTGAGGTGGAAGTCTAGGAATCTGCATTTTTAAAGCATGTAATTCAATAATTTTTAGTATATTCACAGATATATGTGACCATCACCACAGTTTATTTTAGGATGTTTTCATCACCTCAAAAAGAAGTCCAATACTCCTTAGCAATTACTTTCCTGTTCTCCTATTCCTGCCCCATCCCTAAGCAACCAGTGATCTACCTGTATCTCATTTAGGGCTCTCTATGGTGCAAGCAATGAGCTATTTAATACGAAGCATTTCTAAGGAAACAAAAATAAAGGTTAACGATTAAAACAAACTACAAATTCTGTTTGTGAGTCCAGAGGGCAGTCAGTTAAGAAAAGCTCTGGCTGTTGGGCTCAAAGCATCTTTAGATGGTGGAGTGAGGGCAGTTCTGACAAGTGTCCTGGTTTGTAGTTTGAATGACTCTGGGATGGTGTTGGGCGTTCTGGTGAGCTTTCCGAGGGGCCCACCCAGCAGCAGTCAAGCAAGTTGTCCATATGTGACTCATCGTGGTGATTTCTCTGTAGTTTGTATCAGCTCCAGTTTGTAGGGCTTCAGGAAAAGGGCAACTTTAGTTCTTAGTGACTCCAAGTTAGCAGGGTAGGAGAAAATTGGAAACGTTAAAGAGTTGTAGCCAGATATTGGAGGAAACTAGCAGAGTTCAGGGTCCAGCTTACGAGTAGATAACAAAACCTCAACGAGCGAATAGGGCTTAGATCCGATAATGGATGTACTGTAGTTTTTTTATTGTAACATAATGTTCTCTCAACAGTCACCTCCATTCCTATCAAATATAATCACAGCAAGACTAATTGGTAAAGAGTCTAGTGTCATTACACTTGGCTTGATTATTTGCAGAAGTGCTGCAAGAGTAGTGTTTGATCATATCAGCTCTGAAGTCCGCTTTACTGGAACTTTCAAAAGGAATCTCCGATTAGACTTGTAAAAGCTTCTCGAGGGCAGGAAGCCAGGCCAAGTGTCACCATCAGGCTTCACCTGCAGTAACCAAGATTTGGGTGAATTCCCTTCTTCTTGAGGCCTCCAGTTTACCTAAAGATTCCTGGGTCTGCCAGAAAGTGACCTTTCTTACTCACCTGTAAGAGTAGGAACTCTGTAACAGAGGCACCAGGCTGTCTTTTCAGGAGGCTTTATTGGCTCAGTAAAGTCAACTTTAGTTCCTTAAAACTTCTGTTCACATCTGATTCTATGCCTGTCATTCTCAAATATGGCATCCCAGCCAAGACCCTGGTAATAAACCAATGTTTTCAATTTAGTCCTGTTATACAGAGAAAAGATTCTTATTTAACTTACGCATTTGCACATATATATGTATGTATGTATGTGTGTGTATATATATATATATATATATATATATATATATGAACTACAGTGTCATGAAAATCAGAGTACTTAGAGTTTATAAGTACTGGAGGTATGAGGGAGAAACACATAAATGTTTCAATTCTGTTTACAGAGATACAATTTATCAGATTACTATAAGTTACAGATAGCTTAAGAGAAAAAAAGTTTTCCTTAAACCTGGAAACAAAACATTAAAGAACTAGCAATATTTCAAACAAAAAGTCATAAAAATTGCAGTAATTCTCATCAGTTCATTCAGTCCCATATAATGATTTTTGTTTTGCTAAATCTTGGGTTAGAAGTTTTATGAATCCATCAGCTTTTCCGTTAGTTCTGGAAATCCTTGCTCAGTCCAGTGGCATGGTCTCAAAATTAATTCAAGTGATGTCATCATGGTGCTTCTTGCCTGTAACTGATTATAAATGTTTTCAGAGAATGATCAGAATAAAGCTATAACTCTTTGTGAATGACAAAAGACTTTAAATAGCCATGGTTAAAGATATGGTGAGAGTTCATTTAAAAAAATGACTCAGTGGACAAGGAAATTTGGTTATTTCTAAGGCATACAACGTTTTAAGATAACAATTGGAATTACGATGATTATATGGACAGTAAGGACACTGACAAATTTCCAGGAATTTTTACGCAATTTTGAAATACTTATATTAGTAACATATATCCATACAAATATAACCTAAGTTAAACATCACTTTTATTTGACAATGCTGCTCATGTAACTTAACATATCAAATAAGCCTAATTAGTTTCATATCACTATTTTTATAAGGAGAGAGAACAAATCTTTGATATTTTATGGGGGCCCTCTGGAAAAATCCCAAAGTTGGTTCTAGGTCAAAAAGACTTCATTTAAAATTTGACTTTGAGAGGTTCTCAAATATGTCAACAGGTTTAAGACACTTGATTCAACGTGATCACAAGTCACCGTGAAACAATACTTAGTTATCTCTTTTTTTTAAAGTTATCTCTAACTAAAGTGACTTAAAAGATTTCAAAGGCATGTTCGGAAATTTGCATAGTTATAAAAAGACTTCAGTTCTTTTAATATTGAGAAGACTCAGTTTTCTTGAGTAATCAAAGAGCTGATTAAAACAACATGAAATACAGGAAATTATTTGATAAGTGCAGAATCTTTGTTTTCTAGGCAGATTATTCAACAGGTAAAGAAAAATCTTTTGCAATAATCCAAGAAAACCTTGTCCTTTTAACAGAGTAAGAAAGTTGAATTCCAGTTTTGCATAGGCACACTGTTGATACTAAAAATCCTTTTTTAAAAAACAAAAATCTTATCATAAATTCATTTAACTTTAGCCAGCTTGACCACACAACGTAAGACTTTTTTTCTCTCTCTTCTCCAACTTTTTATAACTATTTATTTTTTTGTCCTTTATTCTCCTTAAAAAAAATGAAACAACCATTAAATAACCTCTAAACTAGGACAAAATTTTTCCCTTAACAAAAACACATCTTCATACCTTATACTTTTTTTTTTTTACCAAAATCATATCTTACATCCTTGCCTACTTTGTATATAGAGATTTTTTCTTTACCCTTTTTATTTCTAGTAGTTTCACTTACATATAAGACTAGAATTCTTAACCCTTAGTAATTAACATCTAGCGAAAACTAGGAGGTAGGCAATGGTGAACTGTTTGTCACATACAACATTCTGTAGTAGGTGAGCAAACACTAACAATGAGAAAGATAACCCACAGAATTAACTGGGAAGTGGATTTACTGCCACTGAAATGCAAACAGTAGAACATGCTTTAGAATGGATACAAAGTACATTTAAAATCTTCAAGAGATAAATGATAGACTAAGAAATTATAAAACTAGTGGGCACATATGAGTCAAGAACAGATGGAAACACAGCCAATCAGCAACCCTGAAAAAGGAAACTAGTCACTGCAGTAACTCAGTAGAGGACATTAATGCCAGCTGGCCTCAGCCAAAGAGAGAATGAATGAGCCGGACGGCAGGACTGAGGAATTCACCCAGGAAGTGGAGCACAGAGATAAAAGGAAAAAAAGACAGAAAAGAGAAGAGAGCTGGAGGACATATGAGAGATTGACAGACTCCAGCCGTAGTAGCAGTCCTAGGAAAGAGAATAAAGGAAGTGGTTGAGAAGTGAGCACCTAGGGTAGGGGGTCCCTGGAGGAAAAGAACCAGATGCAGCTTTTTGACAGAAGAGAAGCCATTTTAGCCGAAGCCATTTTGGGATCTAAGCCTGGCCACCACGCTTGCCCTTGAACAGGTCTCTGTAATTAATGATCTTAAGGGAACAAAGGGAGGTGGGAACAAATGACTGTCATCAGCAAGAGAAGTAGAAAGAGTGAAGATAATAAATCAGTTGTAAAGACTCCCAGTTCTGTTCAGTGATAAAGATTAGCCTGAAGCCTCCACCCCGAGACCAACTGGAACCTCAGGGGTGATAATGTTGACCTTTTCTGACCCTCGTGACCTCAGTCAACTAAAACTTGGACTCTGGTGACCTTTGCCCCAATTCTATGCTGAAGCCCCTTCATGAATATGCGTATTCCCTTAGCTTAAAACGTTCCCAATTTGCTGTTTGGAGGGACACTGCTTTGGGAAATATCCCTGATGTTCTCCTTACTCACTGCAAGTGATAAATCCTTCCTTCTCCCACTCTTTGTCTTGGTTGTGTCTTTTGGCTCGACACCCACCAAGAGGTGAACCCAGTTTTCAGGTAACAGTGATATTAGAGAATTACTAAGCATTTTACAGAATAAAAAAAGACAGAAATGAGTGTTCAGTTTGAAAACAGACAGTGATGATTGAGCAAAATGTGTAAATATGTCAGTCAGACCCATCACAGTGAAGTTGAGGACGTCAAGGGACAAGAGCAAGGCTGCGATCACTCAGGGAGGAAGGGGGGCGGCAGTTGGCGAGGATGCTGTGAATTGTGAGGTGCAGGCTGTGGACTCCGTGGGATGCAGAGGGGTTCCCTGTGAGCCTGGAGCAGCTGGCATGGCTTTGCTGATGAAGAGCTGGGAGGCTGGAGAGGACCAAAAGGACTCCCGGCAGGCAGATCAGTGAACAGAGGTCCACATGGGGGTTTTGGGGGGACTGCCAGGAGGGAAAAGTCTGCCCAAATTTGACCTTCACTTTTTCCGTTATTCAGGTTTACAGCTGGAATAGTTTTATTAGACAGATTCTGCATTTTCTACACGGCGTTGAAGTAGAACTAGTTACATTAGTGAAAATCAACTACTCTTGGTGTCCTTCAGGACTATGCATGTAATTATTCAGTAAATACTGGCTGGACCTGGTCTTGTTCTGTGACAGGCACAGCTTAGGGTCTCGGGGACCAGGGACATAGGAAGACCAAGTCCCAGTTGTCATGCGGCTCATGTTCAAGTGAGTCAGATGATAATTATTAAGAAAGCAAATAAGAGAATATTAGTGACAAGAGACTAACAGAGTGTACTGGGTCAGATAGTGGCCGCAAATCCATGTCCTCGTGGAACCTCAGAATGTGACCTTGCTTGGAAGGAGGACCTTTGCAGATGTAATTAGTTAAAATCAGGTCCTACTGTCTGGGGTGGTCCCCAAAGCCACTGCCTAGTCCTTCTTAGAAGAGGCAGGGATACACCTAGGAGACGGGCACAGGTGGCAGGGATGCGGCTACGAGCCAAGGAACTGGAGCATTGCCAGCCACGCCCCCCCCCCCCCCCCCCCAGGGAAGAGCAGGAAGGACCCTCCCCTGGAGCCTTCAGAGGGGGTGTGGCCCTGCTGACACCTTGAGTTCTAACTCCAGAACTGTGAGCCTTTGAACTCCTGTTGCCCTAAGCCACCCAGCCCCGTGGCACTTGGTTCTGGCAGCTACAGGAGCGTAGTACACAGGGATTGAAAAGTTCCTGCCCTGTCCTTGAAATGGCCCTCGTTCTTGACTTTTCACATGTTGAACTTTTGTCCCCAACTGCACAGTAGCCGTGGCACTGATTCAGGAGGAGGCCAAGCCTGGAATTCTTCCTTCCCTTTATCGCTGGGACCTTGCTTCCCAGTGGTGAAGGTCATAAAGCCCCATGTTTTGAAATCAAAACAAGTTTGTGCTGTGAACTTCAGCTTTAGAAGATAAGATTTAAAGGAGTATCTAGGTAAAAAGCAGACGTGTTCTCTGGTGACAGCTCCGTTTGGACCAGTCCTGCCAGAACCCTGTCCTCCTCTCCCGCCCCGCTGAGGCGCCTCTGCTCCTCCCTGGTCACCCTCCTGCGGCTCTAAGTCTGAGTCTCCCTGCCTCTCGGGTCCCACTGACCTCAGCCCCGCCGTCCCGTTCCCCTACTCCCTCATTCTGCCGCTGGAACGCCCCGAGTTCACCTCTTGTGCCCTGAGATCATTCAGTCACTCCTACAGGTATTTTAGATTTATTCTGTTAGCACTCTTATGCAAAAATCCCTCAAAAGAGATTTAGAAGAAGGAAAAGGGGGCGGCGGCTGTGGTGTAGCCTAGCCTCAACCAGGAGCTCTGAAGATCTCAGGTTCACCCCAGGTTTGGGCTCCAGGCCAGGCCCCGCACCACTGACGCTCGGGATGGACACCCTCCCCTCTCGGAGCGGGAGCCCTGGGTTCCAGGGGCGGGATCAGAGCCACAGGCTCGCCTCTGAGGAGTTCCCCGTCCAGCTCTAAGTGGTGACAGCGCTCTCACCGTTTCAGACCCTCTGCCCCGACTCGGTGGGCGTGGCTGCCTGTCTGCGGGAGAAACAGCAGAGGGGTCTCTGGCGAGTTCAGTCCCTCCTCTGCTCCACCTATTTGTCTCTGTGCTGCCCGTGTTTCCAGAAGACAGAGGCTCCAGAGGCAGTGAGCCCCGGCGGTCCCTCAGGCTGATGTCAGGAGAGGCCCAGGTCCCTGGCCAGACGGGAAGAGGTGGCCTCGCTCACTGGCAGGCCAGCTTCCTGGTCCCCGCGGCCTGTGCAGGCGGCCGGCTCCCCACTGGCAAAGACCACAGGCGGTGGAGAAACATGCCCGCCCCCGGCGTCAGGAGCCGGGTCTTTGGACTGGCCGCCTGCCGCCCCGGATGGAGCATTCTAGAGCCCCGGGCCTCAAAGGGCCGGCCGCTGTGGGAACTGACCTCGGGCCCTTCCTGGCGGCACGTGGTGGTGCTTTGTGCCTGTTTCAGAGCCTGTGTCCCCTGCCCGCAGCGGGCCGTCGGCCATCGAGAGGGCCAGAGCCTGTTCTCAGCTCCACGTGCGCCCCAGGCTGGCGCCCGGGGCCTCCTCCGTGCCCGCTTCTGGTGACCTCTGCCCTCCGTGGCCCTGCCGAGCCTGTGCTGGCGTCCCAGTCGCCTGTGCGGCGTGCGGGTCACCTCTGGGTCTGGGAGTGAGGCTTGGCCACTGACCTCTCCTCTCTGGGGTCAGACTCGCCCGGCAGACCCCACGAGAGGATGGTGGACACGCTGCAGTTCTTGGGACATTCTGGGGCGTTCCGCTCCTTGAAACTGCCTCCTTGGCCCTGGCGTGAGTCCAGGCTGCCCTCTGAGAGCCACGCCCTCACCAGCCTGCAGGACTGGTTAACCTCAGCAGGAGCCGCTGGGCTCAGTTCAGAGCCGGCAAGGGAATGAACACAAGCCAGAAAGGCCTGTGTTTCGGTTTGGAATTTTTGTTTTTAATCCTCTCGTGCTGAGATAAACGAGGCTAACAAAGCATTTGCCTGTGTTATAAAATTCATCAGAGCAGACACCGGCAGAGCGACCTCTGTAAAGGTCACGCCGAACTCTAAAGGACTTGGTAAGCAGAATTCTTGGCATCCAGGTTGACGCTGGCACTAAAGCTTCTTACGGGCGGAAAAGGGTTTGGCTGATGGGCCATTGTCTGTACCCTTGGCCCAGGCTGTGTGGGGTGAGAGCGCTTTCATTTTCTATTCTTTATTCTGTTCAACATCAGAAACTAACAACCACCCCAGGCTCCTTCTGAGATGCCTGCTGTTTTTGTGGCAGGAGGTAGAGAAGTGTCATTGGTTGAGGCGGCCCATGGGATCTCAAGGCCACTGTCAGCTAGGTACACGGCTCACCTAACTGTCTCCAGTTGTTGGCTGGGGCTGGGAGAGAGCAGAGTGACCACTGAGGCCTGCGTCCAGTGGGAGGCGAGGCTTTGAGGAAGTGAAGCTCTTTGGATTAGGGGAAGGACGGGGTGGGGGATGGTTACACCGCAGAGGTGTGGCCTGACTTTGAGAAGTCAGGAGGTCCTTATATTTAAATGTAAGTACTCAGCACAAGGGCACGTGGAACTTCGGTTCCCAGTCTGAGAACAACCAGCTGGAATTAACAGGAGCCTCTGGAGCAAAAGAGTTTCCTCTGCGAGGCCCTGCAGCCCAGGCTGGGCCACCGGCCCCCCAGGAGGACACTGAGACATGGGCTTCCGTCTCTGCTCCCTGACCCTCACCCTCACCTTGCCTTCTCCAGCGACTGCTCCTTCCTGCGAAGGCCAAGGCCAGGAATACCCTTTCTAAGTCCCCAGGGTTTTGTTGGGTGATTCGTTCAGGTCAAACATGACTATAACCCAAGAAAAGAAACAGAACGATTAGGAACACAAGAGACCCGGGAGGAGACCAAAGGATGCCCAGGGGCCCCACCCGGGATCCTAAGAGCAGGATGAGTGCCCACGGCTGGTCTCTGCGGGCCTGACGGCGAGTGGAGAGGGAAGACGGACGGGGGACGGCTCTGGGGGCGAGGGGTGCGGTGGTGCAGGCCCTGTGGGCAGGACCGCAGCTCCAGGAACAAGCCTGATGGAAACTCAGTCCTCAGGAAGGACTCTCGGTCCTCACAATCAAGGTTTTTCCTTCCTCTCCTTTTCCTTTGGCTTCCTTTTCCTCTTCAAGTTTTCCTTTCATATTTCATTGGAGAGGAGCACCAAGTAATTTTTTAAATTAATTATATTTATTTTGGCCGCATTGGGTCTTCGTTGCTGCACGCGGGCTTTCTCTAGTTGCGGTGAGCAGGGGCCACTCTTCGTTGTGGTGTGCGGGCTTCTCATTGTGGTGGCTTCTCTTGTTGCAGAGCACGGGCGCTAGGCACGCGGGCTTCAGTAGTTGCGGCACACGGGCTCAGTAGTTGTGGCTCGCGGGCTCTAGAGCGCAGGCTCAGTAGTTGTGGCGTACGGGCTTAGTTGCTCCTCAGCATGTGGGATCTTCCTGGACCAGGGCTTGAACCCATGTCCTCTGCATTGGCAGGCAGATTCCTAACCACTGTGCCACCAGGGAAGCCCCCAAATAGTTTTTTAATGCAAATTGAATGAATGAAAAATAAAAATAACAGTTCAAATATTAATTTAGATGGATCGGCTGCAAAAAATTTCCTCCTCCATTTGCACGAACCTCATCGTCCTGCCACTGTGGGTCTGCAGGGGCCTTTTCCTCCTGGGTCCTCGCAGCCCCTGGCTCTAGGCTCTGCCGACGGGACTTAGCTGCCCTCAGAAGGTGAATTGGGAGCCTCGGAGGAGGACGGGGCAGATGCTGAACAGCTCACTGGCGCCATCTGCTGGACCAAGTGCTTCGTCCACTCACGGAGGAGCATGGCTCGCTTTGACCCTGATTTTACCTCCGCCTTAGCTTCCTTTATAGACATTTCTCATACTCAGTAATATATTTATATTGTTGAATGCTTACATTTATTATTTTTATAACAACTGTATTGCAATACAATTCATTTTCCTTACAATCCACCCGCTTACAGTGTGCATTGCAATTCAGTGGGTTTTAGTACGTTCAGAATTGCACAACTGCCACAATCAACTTTAGAACATTCTCATCACTGAAAATGAATCCCCAACTCATCAGCAGTCATACCCCATTTCCCCCCAATCCTCCCAGCCCTAGGCAACCACCAATCTACTTTTGTCTCTTAGGATTTACCTATCCTGGACACTTCACATAATTGGACTGATCCAACGTGTAGTCTTTCGTTTCTGGTTCTTTCACTTAACAGAAGGTGTTCAGGTTCTTTCGTACTGTAGCACGTGTCAATACTTCATTTCTTTTTATGGCTGAGTCATATTCCATTGTGTGTCTGTGCCACATTTTGTTCATTCAGTCGTTCATTACTGGTCATTTGGATTGTCTCCAGCTTTGGCTATTACAAATAATGCTGCTGTAAACATACAATCACAAGTTGTTGTGTGGATGTATGTTTTCATTTCTCTTGGGCACACACCTAGGAGTGGGATTTCTGGGCTGTAAGATACGCTGCGCTTAATCGTCTGAGGAGCTGCCAGGCTGTCTCCAAGGCAGCCACACCATTTTACATCCCCAGCAATAGTGCACGAGGGTTCCAGTCCCTCCCCGTCCTCGCCAGCTCTTGCTGTCATCTGGCAGTTTGATTTTAACCATCCTGAGCGGTGTGAACTGTGGTCGCGTCGCGGTTAGATTTGCGTTTCCCTGGTGCTAACGATGTTGAGCATCTCTTCATGTGCTTGTTGGCCATACGTATGTTTTCCTTGGAGAAATGTCTATTCAAATCTTTTGCCCGTTTTTAATTGGGTTAATTTGTCTTTTCTTATTGAGTTGTAGTAGTTCTTTATTCTAGACCCAAGTCCTCCCTTGGCTCTGTTGGTGCCTGCAACTGGAGGCCAAGGGAAGAAGCAGCCTGAACCTAAGATGTCTCTAAAAACTAAAGTCTATTTCAGAAATGAACAGAGCCAATCCAGAAGGAAGAGTTGGTTTGGAAGAAGATAATTAGTTTAGTCTGCAACCTGGAAGTCCTACGCTTTTCTGGACACAGTTTTCTGCTCTGCACCCAGCCTGGAGCCTGCTGTGGGAGTCCAGAGGAGACTAGGAAGGAGTCACAGGGAGCGGGGGGAGGGAGGAAATGGGGTCTTGGGCAGAGGAAGGAAGGGACCCGTCAGGGATGGAAGCAGAGAGGCCAGATTGGTGGGAGGGAAAGAGGAGAAAGCCACGGACCGGGGGCTACCAGGCAGAGACTGTGGCCAACAGTGTCCACATGATCGCCAGTCCTGCGATGTTATTTATCACAGCGTGGCTTGTAAGTTTCTTCTCAAGGTATTCTAACCTCAGGAGCTGATGGAAAGAAACCCTACAGCACTGCACAGGATTTTATTCAGTCCTTACTTTTCTAGTATTTCATAAAGTGGTTAATCACACAAAGAAGCCTTGTTGCTGTTTTTTTTGGTTTTGTTTTTAATTATCTCACGTTTTTCTCTCTTATAAATATTGCCCTTAACACCTGGGATGTAGGGAGCTGACTTAGCTTTATAGGAAGTGAACCCATAGGAAAATTGTGTCATAGGAAAAAAAACGAACAACAGCATTGCTTAAATACAAGCTTGTTAACTTGGTTTCTATCTTATTAAAATTCTTTAGCATTGCAAATGAAGGGTTTGGGTGAAGATATAGCAAAAAATATATTTCCCATTCTACTACCTTGTGTTATTTTAGTTCAGAAGACTGGAATCAGCTGTGTTGGATAACATTAACTTTCTTGAAGTATTTGAAAGGTGGAAAGTCCAAAACCTGGTCCTTATTTTAAAATATCCCCCTGTCACATGCTCACAGGCATCATCTCTCCTTGCTTTCCTGTTGCTGCTGGACGGAGGCATGTTCTCACCATCCTCCCCGCCCACCGGGCTGCTAGAGAAGGTCTTCCAATACATCGATCTCCATCAGGATGAATTTGTACAGGTGAGAGACACGGCACGCACAAAATGCTTGGATATGCCCTTTGGGAATCTGGGAGAATGGTTATTTGCTGGGAGATGTGGATTTTTTTTTTTTTTTTTTGCTTGACAACTCCATTTAAAATGCCTGTGACTCCTCATTGACTTAGAATAATAAATGTTGGTTAGATTCAGGTAAGAGATCCCTTCCGGCCATTCCTTCCAAAAAGGGCATTCCCAGCACATTTGATCTAGGAATGTCTGTTTAGCAATGATCAGCAAGCTCTGTTGAGCTCACCTTTACTCTGGACCGTCATCAGGTGGCCCATCCTCCCCTTCAGAGACCCTCTCCACCTGCAAAACTAGGTGAAATGCATCCTCCCCGTTCTGTCACCACCTGGCACGTCCCTCTCCTGCTGGCTCTCCTGTGCCCCTGGCACGCCTGGCCCACCTCCACCGCCCGGGAACTCCCTGAGGCCGCCCTGGACCCTGGACCCCGAGCCCCCGACACTGTGTCTGGCACACGATGTGTGTTCAGTGTACATTTATTGGGTCAACCAACCCATGTCTGGAATATTACTGTGCAAACAGACGTGAATCCCCCATGATTCATACTAAAGTACAAGGCTCAGTGTACAGGCTGCAGTGCCTAAGCTTGACCTTCATGGAATCCTTCCTCGTGTGGGCGTGTTAACTTGATGTAAGTGCCTGTTGGGATGTTGAAACCCGACTGGGGTTCGCAGTGCAGGCTGGAATTCACAGCGGGGAGAGAAAAGGCATGCGGTGGGAGCATGCGCCAATGTGGGCCTCTCAGCCCAGCGCTGCTCTGTGCAGCGCCCTCATATCCTCCCAGTCCGTTAAGTTTAGTGCTAACTTGGCAGCATCCGCCCTACAAATTCCAGTTTAAAAATGTAAAACACAATATTCCTTCAGATCAAATACATTTCTTCACAATAAAAATAGAAGTGCTACAACCAGGATAGAAATCAAACTAAAATAAGTTAGGAAGTAGAGTCCAAAATCACATGTATGGTTTTTAATAAACACTGCGGCTGTCCCAGTGTAAGCGGCTCAAGTACGGACCCTGGAATGGGAAGGATTGTTCCTAACATTGAGAATCAGCAGTGGTTACGGAGCTCCCACGGGGCGAGGCTTCGGCCTGGGTCTCCCGTGTATACGTTCTCACTCCGTCCTCACCAAGAAAGACATGTTTCCTCTTCTGTCCCCAGAGTGTGGGTTTTCTGCACAACAAGCAAGTCTCCAGTTCTCTGTGTGCCCCCCCGGTGTCCTGCGACGTGGCTCACCTCTGACACTGTCTTCCTGGAGGTAGTGTCATCCCTACCCCGATGCCGACCTCAGACGCCAGTAGCTGGTGGTGGGCCCCCAGGTTGCCCGCACTTCTGCCTGACTCGGCTACAGATCAGGGCGTCTGGTGACCCCTCCTCAGGCTCATCGTTTGCTAGAACAGCTTGCAGAACTCAGGGACACGCTTCTACACGTTTGCCCGGGGCGGGAGCTTCTGTCCTGTGGGTTGCAGGGCATCCCTTCCCAGCCCGGAAGTTCTCTGAACCCCGAGCCTCGGGGATGTTTATGGAGGCTTCGTCACGTAGGCATCACCAATTCTTAGCTCCATCTCCAGCCCGTCGTCCTTCCCCCAAGGTGGGGAGCTGGGGCTGGAAGTTCTGAGCGTCTGATCACGGCTCGGTCTTTCTGGTGACCGGCCCACACGCCCAGAAGCCTCCAAAGTTCCTCACTAGAACGAAAGCACGCTCCTTTTCACCCGGGAAATCCCAAGGGCGTTAGGAGCTCTGTCAGGACCCGGCGTCGAAGACCAAATGTTAGAACAAGAGATGCTCCTAGTACCTCATCGCTTAGGAAATTGTAAAAGTCTTAGGAGCGCTGGCCGGGAACCGGGGAGAGAGACCAAAGTGTGTGTGTGTTACTGTCTCACAGCATTACCTCCACCATAATCCGCAGTGAGGGAGCCTCACGCCCCTCCTGCAGTGGAGGAAGCTGAGGCTAATTCCAGAGCTTCAGAAATGTCCTTGAAGCCACCCACCTGTAGTGGGCAGAACCAGGACCAGGAACTCGGGTTGTCTGCCTGCCCAGCCCTGAGTTCAAACCCGGGGTTACACCCCCTCCCGGATCCTGCAGGCGCAGCGGGGGGACCTCAGAGCTGAAATGCACGGGATGGTCACAGGGGGTCCTGCAGCCTAGCTGAGGCCACCGTGGGGTGGATCAGAGTGACCTGCAGGGACGTTTGTGGGAAGCCGAGCCCTCGCGGGGCGGCTGCTCTCAGTTCCTAGAGACCACAAGGGGGGCGGGGACCCGCGCCTTCTGTATGAGCCTGGTGGCGCTGAGGGGCCCAGGCCAGGCTTCAGAGGCGGCCTTCCACCAACCGTCCCGTCCTGCATTGACCAGCCGTCGCTGGCTTCTGGGCTCCTGGTCACGCCTCCGGCTGTCGTCTGCCAGCTCGGTCTCCAGGTCAGATGAGGGCGCTGGGGACCCGGCAAGGTGCGCCCCCAAGAGTGGGTGCGGATGACCCGCGTGCTGACCGCCTGTCGCCTTTCCTCCCAGACACTGAAGGAGTGGGTGGCGGTCGAGAGTGACTCGGTCCAGCCCGTGCTGCGCCTCCGACGAGAGCTGCTCAGAATGACGGACCTGGCTGCAGACCGGCTCCGGAACCTGGGAGCCCACGTGGACTTGGTGGACGCAGGTTTTCAGCAGGTGCTGGCATCCCCTCCCGCCTCCAAGCGGCCACTTCCCTGGGCATCAGCCAGGCTTCCCTTCGTGGTGGCAGGATGGGGGTTTGCTCGCCCTCATGCTCAGCAGAAGCAGCACCGCGATTCCCAGTAAGGGCGAAGATCTCCACCTCAGCCCACAGGAGGCTGTAGCATCGGCCTCTCGTCCTGTCGGGACCGGGGGGGACGGGGGGAAGGTGGAGGGGGTGCGTGAAGGCCGCCCACTTGTGCTGTTCATGTCCTTCACGTGCTTCACATTTCTCCCAGATGGCTCTTTCCCTAAAGTTCAAATGCCTCTTTCTCAAAGGACCCAATCCCTCGTCAGAATCAAGGCTTGTGACTGCCCCTCAGGCGTGGGTGGGTCTTCCATCTACCCTCCCAGTGTCGCCTGCTTTAGCACTGACGAGTCTGGATAGTCTGTTAACGGGACTGTGTCCACCTGATTGGAGCTAGTAACAGACTCCTAACGCCATCCATGTCTTTGAATTTTCTGGAAGAACCAAATGGCTTTTTTTTCAAAACAGTTATCCATTTTCCGTCTGCAGCTGCCTGATGGTCAGAGCCTCCCGATACCTCCCATCATCCTGGCCGCACTGGGGAATGATCCCAAGAAGCCCACCGTGTGCTTCTACGGCCACTTGGACGTGCAGCCTGCCAGACGGGAGGATGGGTGGGTCACGGACCCTCACACGCTGACGGAGGTGGACGGTCAGTGACACCTCGTGCTGGGCTGTTCCGTGGGTGAAGGACTGCTCGTAGGGCTTAAGAATTCGAGACGTGACTGCCCCGGGCTCCAGGCCTTACCTGTCATTGTTAGGAGTGCAGAGAACGCTGATCTCATGGTCCACTGGTTGGTCCAAGGAGGCTGATTTTCTTTCAGTTGTGAAAGAAACCATGAACCTTTGTGCCTCTGGTCAGATCAAGTCCCCATT
The DNA here is from genome assembly GCF_949987515.2 of Delphinus delphis. Lineage (NCBI taxonomy): Eukaryota > Metazoa > Chordata > Mammalia > Artiodactyla > Delphinidae > Delphinus > Delphinus delphis. Next base: position 84,896,779 of record NC_082695.1, read on the forward strand.
AGGAGAGTTCTTGGGTTTCAAGGAAAATAGTTGTGTAGGTCACATATTTTCTTTTTTAAAAACACCAAATGTAATTATGTTTTATAAAGACAAGAAAAAGAAAGGTTAATGGAGAGACACATACACCCTTTTTCATTGTCCTGCTAATTGTAAAATCTGAGTGAGAGGCTGTATTATGTGACATTCTGCAACACACCCGCGGGTCTTCTTCAATGAACTTGGATAAGATGGCTAATTACTATTAAGGCCAAAGGGATCTGTATATTTCAAATTAGCTTACGTTTGCTGGCTAGCATACTATTTGTACATAAGAAACAATACTTTGTGATTTCAGAGCAAGACTTCTGCCTAGAAATATAGAAAGCACCATTAAAACAAGTACCTGTAAAGCTACCTTTGGTTTTGGCTCACTAAACTTGGCAGAGGTGTCCATGCTTTTCTGAAAATTCTTCCCCCATTTTCAAAGGAAAACTGTACGGCCGAGGAACGACAGACAACAAAGGCCCTGTTTTAGCGTGGATCAACGCTGTGAGCACATTCAGAGCCCTGGACGAGGTAGGTGCCGGCTGTGCTTGGGAGCAAGGGCAATGATGGCGATGATGACGGTGATGTGATGATGACGGTGATGGTGATCGTGATGATGGTGATGGTGATGGTGATGGTGATGGTGATGGTGATGGTGATGTGATGATGACGATGATGATGGTGATGGTGATGATGGTGATGGTGATGACGGTGATGATGATGGTGATGGTGATGATGGTGATGGTGATGACGGTGATGATGATGGTGATGATGGTGATGATGGTGATGGTGATGGTGACGGTGGTGATGATGATGGTGATGGTGATGATGGTGATGGTGATGGTGATGATGGCGATGATGATGGTGATGTGATGATGACGGTGATGATGATGGTGATGGTGATGGTGAAGATGGTGATGGTGATGGTGATGGTGGTGATGATGATGGTGATGGTGATAATGGTGATGGTGATGGTGATGATGGCGATGATGATGGTGATGTGATGATGGCGATGATGGTGATGGAGGCAGCTGGCTCTGAGCTGCATGATGTCCTTTACTCTTCCAGCAATCTGCAGAGGAATGTGTTACAATCACACGCATTTTACAGATAAAGAGAGAGAGGCTTGGGAAAGGAAGGGAACGTACTCAAAGCCACCCAGCTGGTCTGGGGCAGGGTGATACCTTGATCCCGTGCTGTTGACATGCAACAATGTGACACAGCAAAAAACATGATGAGCCTGTGGCTACATCACCATCTGCTGGGACTTGTCTTTTTTTATCTTCAACTTATTCAGCTTATCTTTTTTATCTGCAACCCGTCCTTCTTATCACAAAGTATGGTTTTGTTAATAGAGACAGACATACACTTTAAGAAATATATTAGCTGCTTTGCAAATTAGCAGGATAGCAATCTCTGAGGTGTGACGTTCTGTCTGAATCCCTGAGTTCTTTCCATTCTTGTGGGAAGTGGTTTCAATCCGTCCAAGGAGGGGTTATGGTGGGGTGCAGTTTTGAGGGGAGGGCTACTCTCTCAGACCACCAACTAAAACTGTCGTTTGCTGTGCTCACGAGGATGGTTTCATCTCGCACTGCTCTTTTCTCTTCTGGTAATGAGCATGCTTGCACTCCAAACAGGATCCAATCTAGCTGTGTGGCCATGGGTGGGAGACTTAACCTCTCTGGGCTTCAGATTCTGTTCTGTAAAAGTGAGGGTGTTGATATGGGCACTGGCCCTCTAACACTGGGTGGATTTGATGGTGTGATTCCATCCCTTTCATGCAGAAATGGCCCTGCTAGTCGGTGAGCTTGAGCCTGTGCCAGGGAGACCAGGCCCAGGTATGAGACCCAGCCTGTTCCAGTCTGGGCTCCACAGAGTATGGGCTCTGTAACCTGGGGGTGCAGAAGGAGTTTGTGGGGTCACCTTAAAAATGTGCAGCCTTGCTACCTTTCCCTCATCTTACTTGTGTGGCTGAATTGAATTAAGCACTTCGGAACACTGGGAATTTAAGAGGAAGTGGGGCCCATTTGTTGGGTTCATGGACAGAAAGGGACGTGTCGGCAGTCACAGGGCAAACCCCCGCCAACCATCCCTACCCCGTCCCCAAAGAGGCTCTGGGAGCAGCACACTCCTTCCGAGACAGAGGGCTGCGAGGTCGGGCTGGGATGATGTGCCTGTCTGCTGAGGACTGGGGTGGGTCCACCTCCGGGCACTGTGTCCACTTGTCCACAAGGCAAGTGGAGCTGCCCAGCTGCTGCCCGAGGTTCAGGTCCTTGATGCTGCTTCTCCCAAATCCTGTCCATTGAGCAGGTCCTGACGTTGCGTTTTTTCTTTCTCGGAGGTGATTTCATCAGACTCCAGGGGCTTCTCTCTCATGAGTCTGTTGTCTCCTGAGAGAGAAGCAGAAGAGAGGGTTTCACTGCTCTCACTTGACTGCTTCATCTCACTGAGGAAGACAGGCTTAGTGAATCAGGACGCTTTTCTGCCTGGGCCCTGCTGACCACTGCAAGGTTGTCCTCTTGTTCATGGCACTCCCCTAAGTAAGCCCTTGGTTTCTCTCTCTCTCTCTCTCTCTGTTTTCTTTCTTCCTCCCTCCCTCCCTTCCTTTCTCTCTCTCTCTTCCCCTCCTTCCCTCCCTCCCCACATCCCACCCCTCTCTCTCGTTTTCTGTCCTTCTTTCTTAAGAAGAGGAAAGCAATATTTATAAGACAGGTCCTATATAAAGGTCAAAATCTGCTTTGCTTTTGGTTTGTTTGTTTTTGCGGTACGCGGGCCTCTCACTGCTGTGGCCTCTCCCGTTGCGGAGCACAGGCTCTGGACGCGCAAGCTCAGCGGCCGTGGCTCATGGATCCAGCCGCTCCGCGGCACGTGGGATCTTCCTGGACCGGGGCACGAACCCGTGTCCCCTGCATCGGCAGGCAGACTCTCAACCACTGCTCCACCAGGGAAGCCCCTGCTTTGCTTTTTAAATTTCAACTCTGAAATGTATAATCGCAAACAAAACAAGCAATCCCCACTCTGCCCTTAGAAAAGTCAGTTAATCTCCCTGAGCCTCACTCCCCTCATCCACGATCTAGGAATGCGCATATCTGTCTCCAGGCTTGTTGCGTGGATTCAGTGAATATGGAAAGGTTCCCTGGAGCCTGCGAGTACTAGGCCCTTTATGAGCTCTGGTCTCTTTTTTCCTCATTCCCTTCTGCCCTCCATCCCCTCTTTCTGTCTTGCTTACAGAGCACTTAAATGTACATCACCTCACTGGATCGTCTTACCCAGAGGCAGAGCAAGTATTAACAGAGAAGTGGGCTGCCGAGAGGTGAAATGACTGGTCCCGGGTCCCTGGGTGTCAAGGGACAGGGCAGAGACCAAAGCCCAGGCTGGGCTGCCAGCCCCACGTCCTCCTCCAACACTTAATAGCTATTGACTTGTATTTTATTAATCACATTTTGCCAGAAAATTCTTAGGCTTTCCAGCTACTTCTTGGGAATTGTTTTCTAGTTAAATGTTAATAAGGAGCTTTCAAATATTAAGATTTCAGAACTTTAGCGTAACTTCCTAAGACACATAGAAATGTATTCAAGGAATGCATTGAAAAACTTGTTATCCCCAAATGCCCTTAAGCAGCTGAATGACCGAAGGTCACATTTCCTAATACATAATCCTCCACTCATCCTGCCTTTGTTAATCTGGGGCCAGGCAATCCCACTTATTAGAGGTAATGAGTGTGTTTGCATTGCCTCGTCTGCATAGAATAACTGTTCACCCCCACCCTGCACATGCCTTATGCTCTAGGAAAAGCCATCGGCCCCTCTTCTCCACACGGCTCTCAAAGATATGAAGTTATAAATTATACAGATATAAAAAGACCAAAACCAAATGGGGGAAAGTCACATTGTAAAAATTTTAAAGGCGCTATTCCATGTCCTAATATTAGAGAAAAACTCAAGGTCCATTTTGCTGCAAGATCAAAGCCTTTGAATAAGTTAAAAGGCAGATTGAACTCGTAGCTGAAAGATAACAGATACTTGAAATGAAAATTATCCTGAGGCTTAAACGTTAGACAACCTTTCAAAGAGTTCTCATTTATCATGCTCAGAATTATGAGGACAGAAAAGAGATTTGTAATTGAGTAACCTTTCTGGAAAAATTCCTTCTGGGGAGAAAGAGGAACGGGCTTCTCTGCAGGGGCCGAGCGGAACCCCATATGGTGCACGCAGCCTTTTCTTTAGGGATGCCCTGTCCAGATCCTCTGTCATCAGTCTTAGGTTGATGGCTCACTGGCCATTACCTTGAATTCTCCGTCACAACCTGAGTTAAAACTTCTTCGTTATAAACAGAGCTTTTGGGAATGTATATAATAATTCAGTGTGTTTAAGTTACATGCAGACAAATCCTGGATTTTAAAAGGTGAAAGGGCAAGGTGTCCAGTTTTTTTGACAGCGTGGTTTGCTCCACTGTTAATTCAGGATCTGCCTGTGAACGTCAAATTTGTCATCGAGGGGATGGAGGAGGCTGGTTCTCTTGCCCTGGAGGAACTTGTCCAGAAGGAGAAGGCCGGGTTCTTCTCAAGCGTAGACTACATCGTGATTTCAGACAATCTGTGGGTCAGCCGGAGGACGCCCGCGCTCACGTGGGGGACGCGAGGGAACAGCTACTTCATGGTGGAGGTACTTGCCAACGGCAGCCGCCTGGAGGTGGATCTGTGCTGCGGTCCCGGCGGGGAGGACAGGGAGTAGACCCCGACCCGGGGGCATGGCCCCGGGGGATCCAGGGTCCTGGGACTGGGGGAGTTCATGAAGACCCCAGCCGTGAACGCATGCGCTGTGTACGTTCTTCTGGAGAGAAGATTCAGAGGGGTTTGTGACTCCCCACGTTTTAGGAACTCCAGCTGTGAAACCTGGAGGCAGGCACGGGGGCACTGGGGTAAGGAGACTGACCGCCTGATCGGGTTCTGGGGATGCTGTGAGTGGCCGTTACCTGCTCTGCCCACCACGTCTTGGACAGAAAGAGAAGGGGTGCAGCACCGACAAGGCCGGCACCCGAGGTCTGGCTCATCCGACGAACAGCCTTGAGCGCACCTTAAGTCTGAGCCTGTTTCCTTACCTCTCAAGTGAGCACACTAATCCTCCCAGGCTTGCTGTGATCACTAAAAGCGACCTCAAGTTCCGCCCTGACACGTAGTCTGCTTCCTGCTCCTTTTCTATTAATGCAGACAAGCTGTGATGGAGCCTGCAATTTAGAATCAGAAAGTCCTCCCTCATAGAGCAGCTGGAAACCGCAAAGCGGGGGTGGGGTGGTGGTGGGGGGTGGTGTATGAGAGCCAGAGGGCGGGTGCGACCCTGAGCCTGGAAGAGCTTCCGCTCTCCCGCCGGGGTCCCGGGCAGCTGCAGAAGCAGGGTGGGGTCCGAGCTGTGCAGGCCGTGGAACATCTCGCTGTCTGTCGTTGGCCTCTTTCTACTGCTGAGTCAGAAGGAAGTTTCTCTGCAGAGACGTGCTGGAAGTAGTCTCTGTGGGGAACAGGTGGGCAGGAAGAATTGGCTGGCGGGCAGGTGAGGGTGTTTAGTCCCCTGTCCGAGCAGTGGGATATCGTTTGCAGCTGTGCTCAGGAGCCGGTGGTGGAGACACCCCAGTGGGCAGGATTGATCCAAGGCTTAGGCTGTGCCCGATGGTGTGATGGAGGAGACGAAGTCAGTCAAGACGTTGCCCATGGAGAGGCTGAAGGGATGCACAGGGGCATTCGGGTTGAATGGGGAGAAAAGAAGGACAGGAGGACGAGAGGTGGGGAGGTCTTGGATGGGTCGAGGGACTGGACGTCTTGCTGTGGCCCAGAACGGGGGAGGGCAGGCTCGTGACGAGGGGGCCAGGAGGAGGGAAGCTGTGAGCAGAGGTGGGATAAGGCGGCAAAAGATTTCAGAGGTGGGGCCCTGCGACCCCAGAGCGCTTTGTTAGCATCCCTGCCTGATGAGATGCGGGTCCTAAGCTACAGTGACTAAATGGAAGATTCACCTGGCAGGGCTTTAAAGATGGCGATAGAGGCAGAGAAGGGCCAGCCGCCAGGAAAGGGGAGAGGCAATGGGTCAAAGAGAATTAAAAAACCCAAACTCATTAGAACTTGGGAACCGATTGGACATAATGTGCCTGGGAGAAATCCAAGATCATTTTTTTTTTAAGATTTTTTTTGATGGGGGCCATTTTTAGAGTCTTTGTTGCATTTGTTACAATAGTGCTTCTGTTTTATGTTTTGGTTTCTTGGCCGCGAGGCATGTGGGATCTTAGCTCCCCGACCAGGGATCGAACCTGCACCCCCTGCCCTGGAAGGCGAAGTCTTAACTACTGGACCACCAGGGAAGTCCCCAACATCATTTTAAGGGGATAGATTTATAGGACTGGCATCTCTCCTTGTTTTGGAAACAGCAAGCTAGGAGGAAGTAATTGTAGGAGAAGATGTTCCCGTCTAGACCTCCTCAAGCTCAGAAGCTGGGAGCACACCAATGTGTTATGTACCATAAGCGACTAGAAGCTTTAGGTCTTGTGAGTAGGTCAAAGGTCAGACCTACGGAAGGAGCGCTGAGAGTCTGGCGGTTGTAAAGGAAGTCCCGTGGGCCTTGAAGCTCAGTGTGTAGAGTGATCCAAGGATTAAGACAGAAAAGAAGTCATCAGAGGAGACGTAAGTAGAATGGTCCTGCAGGAGGACAAGAACAAGGAGAAGAAAGTTTCCTGGAGAATTTTCTGGAAGGAGGGCTGAGCATGAGATGGCGTGAAACCAAGAGCAAGGCAACTGCGCTGCACGTCAGCCGTTAGGCCAAGGAGGGGCTGGTGGTCTGGGATTCGGCACTGTTGGTGGCCAGGCTGGGGCTGAGGTTGGTTTCGGGGAATTCAGTGGGACCTGAAGATGTGGGGGGCAGACGCTCCACATTGTGTGACGGAAGCACGGTGGTGACAATGTCAGCTGACCCCTGAGCACTGAGGGCCACCCGGGGCGGGTCTGCTGCCTGGTGAAAGGTGTCTCTGAGCAGCCACGGCGAAAAGCAGCTCCCTTCCCGTTCCCTGTCTTGCAGGTGAAGTGCAGAGATCAGGATTTCCACTCGGGGACCTTTGGTGGGATCCTTAACGAACCCATGGCGGATCTGGTCGCTCTTCTTGGTAATGTCTTCTTTCGTTTCACTTTTTAAGCATCAGGGAATCTGCTAACGTAGTTCTGTTTGACTCAGTTGTCTCCCCCTTGGTTTCCAGGCCAGCCCTGAATAAGGGTGGAGCGGAGGAAGACCACGGTCTTAGCTTCCCCCTTGGCTAAACGTTTCTTAGGCTTATTACGTCCACGTTGTTTCTCTTCATGGACTGAAACCCTTCCTCAATCCACCCCCTTTCCTTTCACTGGATGTTGCGACACATCCGGCTGTACTTGAGGATAGTGGCAGAGACCTTTCTGGAGAAGCATCCAGAGCTGGTGCCCAATCTACCCACACCTCTTGGCTTCCTTCCTGTGAGTCGCTGTGGTCCCACGTGGCTCAGCGACGCCACTGAGTTTGCTCGTTGCCCCTGCCCGTGACCTCCTCAGGTGGTGGGCCTGGTGGATGCAGGTGGGAGTCGTGTGTGTGTGTGTGTGTGCGCACGTGCGTGTGTGTTTCCAGAGAGCCAGCTTGCCCACCTGACTCACCTGGAGCTCTTGCCTACATTCGGACAGCCCAGTCTCCGGGTGGATCCTGGAATTGAAGGAGGCTTCATCTCCAGGGCCTTGCTTGCACAGTCCTGGCAGGGACACTGCGCACGTTCATAGTCATAATTTGGTTCTTTTTAAAAAAGAGGTTTTCAGGTTACATAAGCCTCAGACCTCGCAATACCTGGATCTTTCTCACCTTTCTCACCGTTAAAGAACAAAGAAAATTTGTTCTTTAACGGTAGTTGCATTATGGTTTTTACCTTATGAGCTATGGAGCATTTGGTGAAGCAGATAAACAAACCAGAAATGATCACGTACATCCTAAGACTTCTTCCAGCAGGTCCGCTGATTAGCTGTGTCCCACAGCCAGGTGTGATGTCCCAAGGGTGACTTTATGCAAATTTTGCAACATGCCCCTTTTGGGCAAACTGCCAAAAAGCACTCCCTCTTTGGGAATCAATTAGCAAAAATCTCTCTTTTTTCCATATTGACACAGTTCTACCTTGGCCACGCCCTCCCGAATCCCCTTGGCCTCCGCAGCCTCCGACAGTGAACCACCAGCCCACGGGGCGACCTGTTGGGAGGTTGCCTCTGGGTCTTCAGTATCACCTTTATTCTAGAGCTTCCTGCTCCTTCATTGTCCAATTAAATCCATCTATCTATCTACCTATCTATCTCTCTATCCATCCATCCATCCATCCATCCATGTCATCAGCATCTGCTTCTTTTATAAATGCTCATTGATGATTTTTCACTCATTGCTGTTAATCCCCAAACTTTTTCACAAATAACAGAGCAGTGTATCTGCTTCGCCACTACGAAAGCTTTTGTGGTTATGACGTGGCTCGTAGACTAGACCTCAAGGCTGTTACGTTTTTGATTAAAGATGAGTATTTATTATATTATTGTGGTGTGTGTAGGGGAGGGAGGTTGAGAAGAACGATGACTTTCAGTTTCTCAGGTTTGTACATATATTCACATACATATATATTTAAAATATTTTTCTAATGAACACATTACTTTTTAACTCAGGATAAGATAAAACTAAAAAAGGAACCTTGTTTATGATGTAAGAGTGTAGCTGAGAACTTGCATGTAACACAGGTAAGTCACTCCAAATGTAACTGATTGCAGAGCCGTGTGTTTCCATCCCTTTGTCAACAAGGTGGACATTAAAACGGGTCTGACGCAGGCTGAGTCTTCCTGGTGACCGGCTCCTTTCTCCCACCGTCACCTCTAGGACGTGAGCTACTGACAAGTGGCTCTGCTGTAGGGCCCAGGGCCGGTCACAGGGCCGGTCGCAGGCCCGCTGCAGCCCCAGGAGGGTCCCTGAGGCTCTGCTCCAGGGCCAGGACCCCACGCACCTGTAGCTTCCACCCACCTTTGTCTCCTGTGTGTCTCTCATAGGCAGCCTGGTGGACTCTTCTGGTCGAATTCTGATCCCTGGAATCTATGACCACGTGGCTCCTGTTACAGAGGAGGAAAAGAGAACATACGAAGCCATCGATCTGGACCTTGAGGAGTACCAGAACAGCAGCCAGGTTAAGAAATTTCTGTTTGACACCAAGGTAGGTCACACGTTGACGGGTAACCTGAAAGAGGAACGATGAAAACCCGTATTTTCCCAGTGCCTAGTTTGCTATGTGCTGCTGTTCTGCACATCTCAGAGCTGAGAGCACATGCTAATCAGGGGCAGGTTTCCCTTCACGAAACCTCGTGGTCCTCGTGGTCTAGATCAACTGGGCCTTTTCTTGGGGTCCATCTGGCACCGGCCTCAGGCGCCTAACCACAGGGCAGTGATTCACTTCACAGCCGTGCGTTTCCAAACTGGCTTATGAGACTCAACCTCACGCCAGCCCTCAGCCAGTGAGCTGAGCTTCCTATCTGTCTGTTTAAAGGTTGAGAATAGACTGAGATCATTTCAGCTCCAAGACCCCTAATTATTCATTTTTTAAAAGACAAAACCAAGAGCTTTACGGGGCTAATGTGTAAATTGCTACGTTGCTGTTTGAATGTAGTAAGTAAACCCAGAGCCCAAAGCATTGGCTACTGGTAAATTTAGATTTTGTTCTTTTCCCTTCTACTTCTCCTCCTCCTTAAAATAACAACAAAACCCAAAACAAACAAACAAAAAAGACCCTTGCCTGCTGTGGTGTTTGGTAGCTCTGGCTGGCTCCTGGGCAGACGCTCCAGGAGAGGGAAAAATGCCGAATACAGGTGGGGAGTTTACTCTTATGAAGTATGTCTCTTGCCTCAGACTAGCTCTCTGGTGGCCACTGGCTCAAATGTCTGTAGATTTCTTTGAAACCTTCTGGAAAATAAAATGCATTTAGCATATAAGTTATCATGGCAATGACTGGGGATAGAAATTTACAATTGAACCCCAGGTTTGGAAAGGGCCCCTTTGCCATCTATTAACTGCAAATCAGAGCTGGAGTGGTGAGGGGCCCTTGTCAGTGGAAGCAGCTAGGGCAGGTGAAGGCAGCAGAGGGTCTCAGGTCCTGAGGGAAAAGTCCACCTGTACTATTAGTCCAGACATATCTAAGTAAGGTGCTAATTAACTTGTCATGAATGGTGTCACAGATGTACAGAAATTGGTGATACAAGCAATATAATTCAACTGGGTTTTAACTAAACACTCCTCTAGATAGTAAAATGATTTTATTTTACTTTAGGAGGAACTTCTAATGCACCTGTGGAGATACCCATCTCTTTCTATTCATGGGATCGAGGGCGCGTTTCATGAGCCTGGAGCCAAAACAGTCATCCCTGGCCGAGTGATAGGAAAATTTTCAATCCGTCTAGTCCCTCACATGAATATGTCTGTGGTGGAGAAGCAGGTAACCAGCGTGCATTTTTCTCCCGCCCAGTGGCAGTGCCATTTCTGAGCGCCGCACACCACAGTTTAGCGGGCAGTTCAGCTGTTCGCATAGAAGTATCATTTTTTTTTTTCCAATACAAAAGGGACTGGAACAAATGTCAAGAAACTGATAAATTTTGTTCGGTAGAAACCTCTTTGCTCAATTATACGCAATTATAGTAGTCAGATAAGTAACCGTTTGGAGTTGGAGTGATGGGAAATTTTAAAAAATTAAATGGTAGCTATGAAGGCAAGATTGGTTTTACACCCAGATGGAGAAGCTAACTGCCTACGGCTGGGCTGAGCTGGGACATCTCAAGCTGCAGTCATCAGTTTGTCTGTGATGTCTGAAATCTACACTCTGAAAGCAGCCATTTTAATGAAAACGTTCCTTATCTGGAGGGAGTGCCTGTCTCAGTTATCCACCAGTCATCAGTTTACCCCAAGTTTAACAGAAAGTAGACTCTGAATAAATAAGCTCAGGAAACACCTCATCCCACCCCCGTCTATCCCACTGTCCCTTTCATCGTCTTCTCAGTGCTGATTACATCCTAAAATACTCTCCATCCTTCCTCCCTCCCTCCCTTTTTGTCCCTCTGTCTACAACGTATAAATTCCACGAGGGCGGGACCGTCCTGGTCGTGCTCACAGCTGTGACCCCAGCACCCAGAACATTTCCTGTCACATGACAGGCGTCCATTAACATTGGTTGAAGCAAATATTGGAATGATTTTTTTTTCTTTCTTTTTTGCCGCGCCACGCGGCCTGTGGGGTCCCAGTTCCCCGACCAGGGATTGAAACTGGGCCCTTGGCAGTGAGAGCGCGGAGTCCCAACCACTGGAGCGCCAGGGAAGTCCCTGGAAGGGCTATTTTAGAGTATGGAGTTGTTCTCGGAGGATTTCCTGACTAGCGGCTGGAACAGAGCCAAGAAAGAGAAGGGCGCTGATGACACGGGTCCTTCACAGCTTAGCTTGGAACTGCTTCCACTTCTCAGAAATTTCCAAACGCATGGTATTCCCCATAAGAGTCATTAAGGTACTGGTAAGTCCAAAAAGAGTGGTCAGTCATCAGATGGAGAAGTTGTACTTGTATTGTGTTTCATGATTACCAAAATTCATAATAACCAAACGTTAACAGTCAGACACCCTGGTGAGTATGGGGAGGGTCAGAGCTGGGATTGGAGGGTCTGGGGACAGAAGGGGAGTGAGAGCTCGCGTTCCTCCCACTGGCGAAGCTCCCAGTCCTGGAGCCCTGCTCACTCCACGCCATCCCTCCGGAAGAACTAAGGTAAAACCCAAATACTTGAATTTGTTGGGTTGAGATTTCATCAGTTTCTTGTTGAAAGACGACTGTATGTTCATGGTATGAGAGAATAACTTGAAATTTTCTTTTCCACCTGAAAATGTTCCTTTTAGGTGAAGCAGCATCTTGACTATATATTCTCCAAAAGAAATAGCTCCAACCAGATGACTGTATCTATGACGCTAGGACTACACCCGTGGGTTGCAAATATCAGAGATAATCAGTATCTTGCGGCAAAAAGAGCCATCAAAACAGGTTGGACTTCAGATATTTTTATTTTTTTATTTAAAAATTTTTTTTAACATCTTTATTGGAGTATAATTGCTTTACAATGGTGTGTTAGTTTCTGCTGTATAACAAAGTGAATCAGTTATACATATACATATGTTCCCATATCTCTTCCCTCTTGCGTCTCCCTCCCTCCCACCCTCCCTATCCCACCCCTCTAGGCGGTCACAAATCACCGAGCTGATCTCCCTGTGCTATGCGGCTGCTTCCCACCAGCTATCTATTTTACGTTTGGTAGTGTATATATGTCCATGCCACTCTCTCACTTCATCCCAGCTTAACCTTACCCCTCCCCGTGTCCTCATGTCCATTCTCTACGTCTGCGTCTTTATTCCTGTCCTGCCCCTAGGTTCTTCAGCACCTGCCCCTAGGTTCTTCAGCACCAATGCCCTTCACCATTTCAGTAATTTGCTGAAGGGCACCCAGCTATTAGTGGCAAAGCCAGGGTTTAAGCTCACACCATGAGATTTGAATTTGGGGCAAAATGATGGACTTGAAAACCTCCAGTACTCCTGGAAATGATGACCAACATTTGAAAACATCCTTTTAAAGGCACAGCTGAACTCGCATGAAAGTAAAGGAAATCTTCTGGGACTAACAATGAAGGAGCTCAAATGTAGTGCAGTGAGCAAGCTGACACGGGCCGCCCTGCGGGGACTTGTTCTTCCTGCTCACAAGGAGGTGTGGGTTTTAGTGGTTTCGGGTCAGCACGAAGCAGACAACGAGACCCACTACATAAAAGCCTCGCTCCAAGAGCCACGCTCACCCTGGACAGGGTGTGTGTGTGCAAGCTTGGCCGTCCTTGCTTGGGTTTTCGGTGAACACAGTCTCCCCTGAGAGTTTTGAACCATGGACCTGTCTTGGCATGGGTTTGGGTCTTTAATTACTGTGTGTGGTCGTGTTCTTCCCAAGCCCATCCTGGACTGCCTGGCTGGTGCAGACGGCCCCAAGGCAGGCCATGTGAGCTTTGCACTGAAGAAGCTTCCTGGATATGTGCTCCTTGTATAAAATTACAGAACACACGAGAAACTCAATTCCAGCCTATCCGCCTCTAAAACCAGCGGTCTTTTTTACAATGCCATTCTGCTTCTCCAGAGGTAGGGAATAGCTTTATTTGTAATTTCCTCAGCGGTGCCTGTTTTGACTTCGTGTATTTCAAAGTCGTGGACAGGATACAGGATTGGTGAGCAGGGACACAGGCCTGGGCTTCTGGCTGCCCGGGGAGGAGGAACAGCCAGTCTTTTCTGCAGCAGGAATGGGACACTGCCAACAGTTGCAAAGTGGGGGGCTCTCCTAAAAGCAGGGGGAGTTTTGGGGTCTTTTCAAACGTTAGGCGGGAAGACACTGGCAAGTGTTTATATAGACTATGCACTATATTACCGTTGGGCCTTGGGCCACACCCCCAGAGATGCTGGAGCTGGAACTGGGGGTCCAGACCTCCTTGGAGCCCTCACTGTCTGTCAGGATTATCACTACGGGGACACAGACATTAACAATCACAGGACAAGTCCAAGACCTAGAGCCGTGCTTCTCTGCATAATCATTCCTACTGTCCCAATTGTAGCAGCATTTTGCCAATTTTGGAGTGAAGAAAAGAGGAAGAAGGGTTAGGAAGATAAATGCAATGCCCCTGAAGAGAGGCATGTGGTTGAAATGTCAAGGCCTGACGTACTCTTGCAGGAAGGCATGGGCACCTTTGGGCCTGCTTGTGTGCTGGACCAGTTCTGCTAACAAAGTCCATCATCTTTATTCACATTCACACCTTGCTCTGTGGGTAAAGAAGGTCGGGCACGCTCTCTCTTGCAACTGTTTCATTTTTCACTCCTGCTCTGTCACCAGCAACTTGTCCTCTAGCCTACAAGGTTTGAACTCATCTCTTTCCAGACCCTAGGATATCCGTTAAAACTATTTCCTGGGATACCTTGAAAGTTGAGCACAAACGCTGAGACATTCAGGTGGCGGTTGAGTACAGCTATTTATTTGTATATTGGTTACAAACAAAAAAACAAAGAAGTCCCACCTTCCCAATATTTAATTCATGCACCAGCCATAGAAGTGGGCATACCATCTTGTGCCGCTCCTGCCAAAAATGCATGACTTCTTCCAATCAGGAGAAAGCATCAGACAAACCTAAACTGAGGGGCATTTTACAGAACAACTGATCAGTACTCTACAAGAGGGTCAAGTTCATGAAAGTCAAAGAGAGGCTGAGAACCTGTCACAGACTACAAGAGACTCAGAAGCATTGACAAAATGCAGTGTGGGATTCTGGATTCAATCCTGGTATAGAAAAAGGGAAAAAGTGGTAAAATTCCAATCAGGTCTGAGTCTACTTAATAATATTATTCCAATGTTAATTTCCTATTCTTGATAATTGTACAATAGTTATATGTTAACATTAGGGAAAGTAAAAGGATATATGGGAACTCTGTACTGTTTCTGCAACTTTTCTGTAAGTATAAAATTAGTTCAAAATACAAATTTAAAAATATTTTTAAAAAGTAGATAATTGTACTTCCCTGGTGGTCCAGTGGTTAAGACTCTGTATTTCCACTGCAGGGGCCTCAGGTTTGATCCCTGGTTGGGGAACTAAGATCCTGCATGCTGCATGACCAAAATAAATAAAAAAAGTTTAAAAGTAGATAATTGTAAAGAAGGCAACCACAGTTTTCTTCTTGACTCTGTTGATGATTTTAGAACATAAATTATGTGAAATCAAGAAGTTTACCGAACCCAAGTATCAAATTTAATGATTAAAACAAAGAAGAAGAAAAAGACAAAGCAAACACTACATTTGGGGAGATTACTGGGGGTAGTCTTGTCATTATTTTATTCAAATGCCTTCTTTTCCTGTGCTTCATTCAGTGTTTGGGACAGAGCCAGACATGATCCGAGATGGATCAACCATACCCATTGCCAGAATATTCAAGGACACCATCCAGAAGAGTGTGATGATGCTCCCGCTGGGCGCTGTGGACGATGGAGAGCACTCCCAGAAAGAGAAGATCAACAGGTTAGTGCGTCCTGTAGGCGCTCACCCCTCACTGCACAAGCCTGGGTCCTCACACCGGTAACCTCCAGACAGGCTGCATACTTCAGATGCAATTTGTCATCAAGTCTTCCTGTTTAAACTGTAGACTACTTTCCCTCTGTCATCTGAATGGGAATAACAGTGTCTCTGTTTCTTTTGTTAGGTGGAATTACATAGAGGGATCCAAATTATTTGCTGCCTTTTTCCTAGAGATGGCTAAGCTGCATTAATCATGGTAGGCCTGACCAGCCTAGGCCTGACCTACTGACAGATCCCCTTTCACACAACCCTGGGCAGGAACAAAATCTAACTATTCAGAGGAATTTGGTCCCCAAAATAATGTTTTCCCTTGGACATCTGGACCAGTAATAAAATATTTCCAAGGCGCAGACATCGGACGTGGTTTTGTGTCACCGTGCACACCTTTCTAAAGCCACAGCCACCTTCAACAACCTGACTTCCCTGAGTCCTGCTGCGGCTGCCCCAGGCCTGGACTCACGGTACCCTTCAGGATGAGGACAAGTCTCTGATGAGATTCTCCGCTTGCAATTTGATTGGTGTAATCACTGCAGTTTGCGTTCTAGGCCTCTAAGTGCTTGACACACAGTCATCCCATCCAGTGACTGTCCATCCTACATCACCCCTGCTTTTACCACTTGTGCCCTTTATCTTATTGACAAACATGTTGGTCTCCAGCACTGCCTACTGTAATTTCCCTGTGGGCTCATTTTTAGAGGAGTTACTAAAGCATGATAGTGCATTAACCTCTTGCTTCCCCTTCATTTATTTTTCCTGCTTCTTCAAAAGTGCTGAAATGGACATGATCAATATTCATATGCTTACGCCATCTGGGATTCCTTGTGCGAAAATGAGTACTTTCTAAGTTCCAAGCCTCTTTACCTTTGCTGCAGTTGATGCCAGCCGACTGCCCCTCCTGCAGCCTCTTCTCTCTTCCTGCCCCGTCAGTGAAGGCCTCCTTGCTCTCTTCAACATCTGCGCACCTGTCAATGCGCCACAGCAGAATTAATCCTGATAGAATTTCTCTCACCCTGCGGGAACTGTACTCAGTGACTACATCTAATAAATTGCTCAAAGCTTTTAATAGCATCGGTTTTAGATAGAGAGCTAATCAACCCTGACATCAGTAACACATTCTAAATTTAAAGCCGTCAGCTAATGCTGGGTTCATTAATCATTTTAGTTAACCATCTTGTTTGGCTTGATTGGATTTGACAGTGTAAACAAACAAAAAAATGCAATTTTTCTACAGTTGAGTATATTTAAACAAACAGATTTAATCTCTATAAATTATTTAAATCACATTAATGGAGAAGAATTTAAAGGTTTGTTAAAAATGTTTCTCACGATTCTAAATAAAAAACAAGCATAACACATTCCATTGCTTCATGGGTTCTTGAAATGTCAGTTTTAAAACTTGCTGCACCTCATCTAAAATGGCTGGACCAGAGGGCCAGTAATTCGGCTTGTCCTGAACTGCGTCACAGAAATGGGACCCAGCTGAGGCTTTAGCCACTTTTCCTCTGATGCTGGAGAACATTTAAATGCTGTCTGTTGAGTATGGGCAGGAATTTGATATTTTTTTGCTATTAAGCTTGGTTTGTGCTTGCCAGATTACATGGAATCTTTTGACATTTTGGATTTTGTGGGACCTAACTGGTGTATTTGGCAGACTTCTCAAGAACTAAATATACAGGAAGTTTATGATCCCCATTTATATTTTTAAAAGGGTGTTCATATTAATTAACAAGGCTGGTTAAAATGTATTGTAACCACTTCTGAGCAATGTAACATCAGTTTGTTTTACCAAGCATCTAAATTATAAGATTACTCATTCACTGATCTACGTTCCTGCTGAATCTCTGAGACTTGCAACGTCTGGTTAATTATTCAGCTACCACCAGGCAAGAAAGGCAGGACAAAGGCTGAGGTCACTGAGTCTAGGAGATCCCAACCTTGGAATGTCTGGGTGCAGAGCCATAGTTTTCTGCCTCTAGGGGTCACAATGAGTGTCCCCAGCTCTCCCAGGTCCATCTGGGTTTTCTACCCGGCCCCAAGCCAGGTGCCTACCTGGGTTCTGCTGTGATCTGGAGTCAGAAGGGAAGTATTTTCAGGGCAGTTACACACATACGGGTGACAGAAATCTACCCACTTATTGGCCAGGAGGCCAGGTAAAATTTTTAAATATTCTCTATCTCCAATCTCTGTCTTCCATTTCCAACTCATCTCTGTACTTCAGGGGTCCAGTGAAGTGCGCTGCACACAGTAGGTGCTCAATATTGCACGCTGAAATCCTCCTCTTGGTTCCGCAGCTGCATTTTTGGGCTTTCCCTGGCCTGGACTTCTATCTTTATGCTCTTTGCCTCACATCGTTCCTAGCTGAAACCGTCTTGGGAGCAGCTAGCACTGGGAAAAAGCACATGAAACAAGTCATGCTGAGGTGCCATCGACTGATAACAGCGCCTGTGTATCCGCCCAGGCAGCATTTGTCTGCACAGGGGCCACAAACCAGCAGCCGTGAGCCCCATACGGCTGCCTTCAGTGCGTTTCACGTGGCCTTCACGTTGTTCTAAGCACTTCTGAACTGGATGCCAGCATCTCAAAATCAGCAGACCTCACCCAAGTGATTTCTCTTGAGTGGTCAGAAGACTGGGTAACACCATCTGCGGTTCGTGCAGGGTGACAGCCCGCTGAGCTGAGGAGAGGCTGTGCTGAGCACAGTGCCTGGCCCATAATATGTGCTCAGTAAGCTTCTTAGACGCAGAGTAAGAAGGAAGCTCACGAATAATACAGTTGTATTTGTCTTCTCACTTCTGATAAGTAACTCTCACTTAAAAAAAACAAGCCCCGGACTTCCCTGGTGGCGCAGTGGTTGAGAGCCCGCCTGCCGATGCAGGGGACACAGGTTCGTGCCCCGGTCCGGGAAGATCCCACGTGCCGCGGAGCGGCTGGGCCCGTGAGCCGTGGCCGCTGAGCCTGCGCGTCCAGAGCCTGTGCTCTGCAACGGGAGAGGCCACAGCAGTGAGAGGCCCGCGTACCAAAAAAATAAAAAACAACCAAAAAAAACACAACAAACCCCCAAACAAATACCATTTTATGATAGGTCCAAATGGTTTTTAAATACTATACTATTTTAAATATCTAGTGTTATATGTATTCAATGCCATCTAGCTATTATTTTTAAATTTTATGTTTCAAGTTTGAATACTAGCTGAACATGTAGTAGATAAACAGTTAAATAATGAGTTGCGGACTTATGTAAGATGAAATAAAATATTTGTTTCAGTGGTAATGTACCTATGGTTAAACCTAGCATAATTCTATTATCTATCTGTAATACCACTGCTGTTCATGACAAGCAGCAAACTTAAACCCAGGCCTAATACCTGCACATATCATTTCTGTTCTTCCACTGAACAGCTCTTTAACATCTGCATTCTATATCGCAGGCCACTTAACTGGTAAGAAAGATAATCTCCCTCTTTACTATATCAGAACAGCTTTCCTCTTTGGGAAGCAAGCTCTGGGAGGCCGAGGCTGGCTTGGGGGTGTTCTTTGTTCAGCTGTCCAAAGGCTCAATCAGTCGATGAAATAAAGCCAGAAATACAGATTTTCTGAAGCAAAGTGTTCTTTTTCTTTCCAGCACGATGTGGAAGAGAACGGATTAATGACTATAATTTCTTAACAGTTATGATAAGTAAATAAATGCTTCTGAGCTTTCTTTGACTAGGTAGATTGAAGAGAAAAAAAACTGTCACTACGTGGAAAAATTTTATTTAAAAAATTATTCTAGTGTAATTTCTTATTGAGAATGAAAAAAGATGTCAGAGAAATTATGCCTTTGACTATAATAGAAAATATGAAGTTTTACATCATCTCACCTCCCACATTGAAATTCACCAAAACACCATTCAAAGAGAACTTAGATTTAAAATTCTAGCGTGGGTGGTTAAGTGTTCCTAGCCTACTCTCATTGTTACTGTAGGTAGGCATGTGAGTGTAGTGGCAGAAAATGTTAACTTAAAGGAAATTAGAACTTTAAATGACACTGTTAAAGTAAATGAGTCATCAAGAATGGTTAGTCACCAAAAATGACCAATGCTTCCTTTCAAATTTTAAATAATTATAGTCAAAGGCAGCTATCTAAATTTTATTTAAAACCCCACTTGAAAAACTGGAAGGCAGACTTTAGGGCTCCTACAGAGTGAAGGGAAGAGGTTCAGGAAAGGACAGTCACAGAGGGGAAGCAGTGCATTCTGCACGCCCTGCCTAGGTCTCTGGATGACCTCTGAACCATGCCTGTGTGAGGCGGACGAAAGCCTCTTGGCTAAGGCTGAGGGCACTGAATGTGACTTCAGCTGCTACCATGACAGGAGAGACAAAGTTAAGGAGTAGCAGCACAGCCAGAACAACTGCCTGTTAAAACAGTAACGACAACAGCCAACCTCTTCAGAAGAATAGAAGCGAATTCAGAGTCTCTACGTTATATTACTCAAATATCTAGGATACAACCAGAATTACTGGGCATTTAGGAAAAAGGGAAACATGACTCACAATCAAGAGGAAAGAGCAAATTAATGAAGATTAACCCCAAGATGATTCATACGCTGGAATCAGCAGACAAATATGGCAAAGCAGCTATTATAACTTTGCTCAAAGACACAGTGGAAAATATGCCTTTAGTAAATGAACCAATAGGGAATCTCAGCAGAGAAACAGAAACGGTAAGACAGAACAAAATAGAAATTTTAGAACTAAAAGACAATATCTGAATTAAGAACAAAAAAAAAATCACTAGCTGCTTTTAACAGATGATTGGAGATGACAGAAGAAAGAATCAGAATAGATCAATAAAAATCCAATCTGAAGGTCTGAGAGAAAGAAAAGAATGAAACCAAAACAAAAAAGGACAGAGCCTCAGTGAGTTATGTATATCAAGAGGTGTAATATATATTTAATTGAAATTCAAAAGAAAAAGAGAGAATGGTGAAAAGTAACAGTATTTGGAGAAATAATGGTCCCAAATTTTCCAAACTTGGTGAAGTACATAAATTTACAGGTGTTCAAAGTTCAGAAAACCCCAAATAGTATAAATATGAAGAAAATCATGCCTAGGTACATCACAATCAGATTGCTGAAAGCCAAAAATACAGAGAAAATTTTGCAGGTAGCCTGAGAAAAATGACAAATTACATACAGGGAAACATAAAAGGGAGAAAAACATCTGAATGACCTCTGCTCATCAGGAAAAAATGGAGGCCAGAAGTAATGGAAAGACATCATCTTTGGCAAACATGTCTTAAAGAAGCTCCAAAGGAGCTTTATTTTATATATATACATATATATAATATATATATATAAAGGATATATATATTATATATAAATTTTCCTAATAAGACACAGAAAAACAAATTTTTCCTATATTCTTGGATTCTCTTGCGCATTGCATGACACGTAGGTGCTTAATAAACCACAGCTATCACCGCTGTATTATCTAATGGAACAGTCTTTTAAATGTTTTAATGAGAGTAACAGTATTAGACACTATTACTGTGGCTTAGAAATTTTAGAGCCTCTTCTATTAACAGAATGACGAAAGACCGGAACTTTACTCTAAATGACTAATTTTATACACGAGGAAGTCAGGTTGACTTCCTTAAGGTCACTGTCCTTAAGGTTGACTTCCTTAAGGTATGATGCAAAGGTCCTGTCTCAGTAAAATACTGCATGATGGGGAACTGAAAAACAAACTCAGAAGAAAAATAAACTCGCTGCTCAAAGAAGGAAGATGAAATGTTAACTCAGTTCCCAGGGTAAGAAAGGTAGCAAGGTCAATCTCCTACAAATCAACAGAATACCTCTTCAACATGGAAAACAGTGCTAGCTACTCTTAAGTGTTGAGAAATTCATCACCTTCTCATCCAAGACTAACACTCTTGAACTAGCTATTCATTAAAAGATGCAAGGTGGACTGGAAAAGGCTGACTCTGGAGTTTGAAAAGTGAGTTCCACCTTTACTAGCTGTGTGATCTTGGAACAGTTATTTAACTCTTCTAAATTACAACTTCCTGTTGTGGGTGACGGACATGAGAATTCATATGGATTACAGTAAAAATTCGACCAGATAATGTCTATGAAAAGTACTCTGTAAACCAGTATTTAAAACGTTATTATCACCTGAATATTCTGACTTAAATAAGCGTTGAGCTGGAACTGGCCTTGAGAGATGGGTTTGGTTTAGAAAGCCTACCATCATTATTACAGGGCTATCCTTTAAAAACTCCGTTTACCTAAAATTTTACAAATCCAATTATTTAAGAGCTTTCCCTATACCTACAAGATAAAGTCAAAAATGCTGAGCAAGCGGTGTCTCAAGCTGATCGCAAGTGGGATGTCGCCTCTCATCTCTATATAGGTGTCCGTCAGAGCACTTTGCAAGCCGCGGTCTTCCTTCCTGGATCTGGAGTTTCCGGGGAAGGGCTGTAAGCTTCAGGTCCGCGGATGCTCCCGCAAGAGGGGCAGGCGGCGGCGGGCACGACCACGCTTCGGTCGTGCCTTACTTTCTTCCTAACAATTCTTGCGCTGCGTCACTACCGTTAATAAAAACGGTCCGGCGGGGGCTTTTTAAACACCTAGGGCGTTTTCGGCTTTTATTGCCCAACTGGCCGGCCACCACACTCGGTGCTCTGCCTCCCCTTTAGTATCGGAACTCGGCTCGTGGCTCCCTGCGGCCCGTGACTCCGAGGATCCTTTCTTGGAGTCCACCGACAGACTGTCTTCAACATCTAGGGTTGCGCACGCGCCTGACCCAGCAGAGAAACCGTGTCCCCGTAGACGGCCGCCTAGAAGCGCCGGGCACCGTTCGGGGCCCGGAAGGCCCACGGCAGCGGCCGCTCGCCCCGCGCCGCCCTCTGCGCTCACGCGCCGCCCTCAGGGGTCCTCTACGGCGGGCGGGCGGGGGACGGGGTGGGGTGAGGAGACATGGGACACGGAAGGGAAGAATGTCCAGAGGAATCCGCTTGGGGACTCTCCCCAAACCCCACTTGGCCCTCCGGCTCAGACACTTCTAGCCGGACGCATCTCCCCTTCTTTAGATTGTCTTCTTCGGCTTTCCGTTTTCCTCTCTTGCGGAGGGGCGGAACTTCCGGTCCCATCTCCTAGCAACTTCCGGCGAGAGCTGACAGACAAAAAAAAAAAAACAAGAGGCACATAGGTGCCCCGGTCAGTCGGGACAGAAAAAGGGAACTCGACGTGGGTTTTACTAATCCAGTTCCAGGATCCTGGTTTTTGTTCATGGTGTCCGGTGCGCAGTCCACGAAGGAGTCGGCCTGAAGACCGCCGGAAGTCGCTCAGCGGAGAGACAGGAAGTCCCGCCCCTTCCTCCCAAAGGGAAGACGGTGAGCCGGAGGAGTCAGTCAGAGGGGCGAGCAGGAGCGATTCCGTCGGCAAACAGGTAAGTTATTCTCTGGCCGGGGCGGGGGGTTTGGAGGCGGGGACCGTCCAGCGTCAGCGTGGGGCCTGGGGGCGGTGGCTTGAGGGCCCGGGCCCGGGCGGCTGGCCGCCGGGAGCCCCGCCAGGGCCCTTCGCTCTTCCTCCTCCCCCCTTCCCCCCGCCTCCGCCCCTCCCCGCTCGCCGGTCCCTCCCGACGCCGCCCAGACTCACCCAACACACGCCCGCCGCCCGCGCGGCCTCGCGGCCGCCTGGGCTCCACACCGCCAGCCGCTGCTCGCCCCGAGGCCCGACTCACACGGGCCTGGCTGTCAGGGCGGAGGCGGCGATTCCGCGCGCCCCTGCCCGCGGTCGGGCGCTTCTCACCGCCGGGCTTCCCCCGAGTGAAACGCACACGCCGAGCTGCCGCGTGTCGGTTTCCTCCGGCTGCCCGCCCCCTCCCGGTCTCCCGGAGCCGCGCCGCTGCCACCAGCGTCGGCTTCCGTTTAGGACGCCGGCCGGGCAGCGGTCTGGAGCGCTGGTGCCCGAGAGCGGCACGACTGGAAGGGAGGGTCCTAGCCGCTCGGGTTCAGCCGCTCTGCCCTGGACGGAGACCCCAGGCTGCCGCACACCACTGTTTGCAGCAGCGGGTACCCCTCTTCCCAGCTAGCGGGCACGTACTGTGTGTGCTTGTCCGCTTTCTGGGGACCAGTCTGGTGGAGGCGGGTGGCAGGAGCGGCTGACCCCTGTCGGCTGCGTCGAGGTGGGAATAGCTTGTTTATTTTCAAGGGGGAATTCTGGAGTGGGATATCTTGGCAGGGTTGGCATCCAGGGACACACGAGTAGGATTTATTTTATAGGTAACCATAATCCTAATGGTGACTGAGGTATAACGTTACAGCTCGTGCCCGTGGAACTAATTACGGTGTGCACCTGTTCTGCGGCGAGGTGTTAGTCCAGCTGGAACACCGTGCAGGGAAGGACGCTGATTATCTATTGACTAGAACATCATTAGGAGAGCTCATTTGATATATACGCTGTATACTTTATTTAGCACAGCAGTTTGTAGAGCAGGAATTAACCCCTTTCCACCAACTGAGACCCAGATTAAATAACTTGACGAAAGTTAACGTCCGGATTCAAATCTCAAATGTTTGTTATTCATTCTTCTTCAAGTTTGCTACATGTGAAATTACTAACTCCTAGTGTCACGTCTGGAAAACACTAAGGCGGGGACTTCCCTGGTGGTCCAGTGGGTAAGACTTTGTGCTCCCAACGCAGGGGACCCCGGGTTCGATCCCTGGTCCGGGAACTAGATACCGCATGCATGCCGCAACTAAGAAGCTGGCAAGCTGCAACTAAGAAGCGGGCATGCTGCAACGAATGATCCTTAGTGCTGCAACGAAGAAACAAACAAAACCCGCTAAGGCAAGGCTCTGTAGTAGCTAATGTCTTCTTACACGATGCGTAAGACAGTTGTGGTGATTGCTGATAGCGCAGTTGCTATTGGTGCCTTTTTTTAAAAAAAACCTGTTATCTTGGAATAATTTCAGATTTACACGAAAGCTGCAAGATAGGACAGAGTTCCACTGGTGTTTAACAAAGCAAAGTGGCTCCACTTAATAATCACTGGTTCCTGCTTCATGCCAGACACCATTTTAGTGCAGGAGAGAGTAACATATTGCCCTAGAAGATTTCAAGGCCCGTTGGAGGAGACAGATACGTAAACAAATGTAATGCCTTTTGCCAAGTGCTGAAACGGAGATACGGGAGCACAGAGGAAATGATCACTGCTGGGGCAGGAGTGGTGAGAGCTTTCAGGATATATTTGAGTGGAGATCTTAAGGGTTAATGGCTATTCACTTGATTGATGGGACATTTTCCCCAACATTCATTCTAATTAGGTTTGTTTTATTAGAGGAGAACTCTCTTCTATAAAACAGACTCTTCTATTTGATTCACCTCCCTCTCTCACAGCCCCTCTAAGAAGAGATTTGTTTCACAGGTAATACAGGTTGCGAGAAGCATCCCAGTTTATAAATCCATGAACAGGAGGATAAATGAAAGCTGTGTAGTAATGGAAATATCTAGATCTATACATTTTTAAATTCTTTGATTTTCTTGCTTGTAAATACTTCCTGTGGTTCGATCACAGTCATTATGAGAGGTCATGGAGCACAGTTCTGCACTGTAACTTGGCGTGTTAGATCCCCACACCAGAGGGGACATTTGAGTGTCTTAGCTCTTGCTGCTATAACAAAATACCATAGCCTGGGTAGCTGAAACAACAAACATTTATCACAGTTCTGGAGGTTGAGAAGTCCAAGATCAAGGTGCCGATTCCTGCTGAGGGAATCTTCCTGGCTTGCGGATAGCCACCTTCTTGCTCTGTTGTCACGTGGCAGAGAGCGAGAGAACTCTGGTCTCTCTTCCTCTTGTAAGGACACTGATCCCATCTTGGGGGCCTCACCCTCATGACCTCAGGTAAACCTACCTTCCAGAGGCCCTGTCTCTAAATACTGTCACACTGGGGAGTAGGGCTTCACCGTACGAATTTGGGATGGGGGCTGGGGGCGGGAATTATAATTCAGTCTGTAGCGTAGGTTTCTTGGAAGTTTTGTTATTATGTGGAACTCCTCCAAAATAGACTTGATACAGAACTAAATAGGAAACTGTAAAATTAGAGTTTATATGGCTTTCACTAAAGCAAAGTTAACGCAGTTTTATTTAAAATAATAAGAAATATGATTCAGAGACCAGTTGATGAAAGGGAGAAATTTTAATTGTTTCATTTTGATGAAAGAGAAATCCCTGTGGTTCTCTTTTCACTTTTAGGCCTCATAGAGTTGTCCCATTTTAGAGGGCATAAGGACTGTGGCAGTGATCTATTTTCATTCTCTCATTGTCTGATGAGAGGGCTGAGCCCCCCAGAAGCTAAGTGACAAACATGTCTCAGAAATTAGTGGCAGAACAAGGATTAGAATCAGGCCCCCTGATTTATAGGCTAGGCTTTCTGCTCTTTGAAGCATCAATAGTTCTCAAATTTAAGGTGCATCAGAGCCACCTGGGGGGCTTGTGAAAACACAGGTGCTGGGCATCACCCAGGGGCTCTGATTCAGCAGGCCTGCGCTGGGACTGGGAATTTGCACTCCTGACAGGTGCCTGGGTGATGTTGAAGCTGCTGGCTCTGAGGCCACACTTTGGGAACCCTGGCCTCACGTGATGTTGCCTTTGATCTCTCATAAGAGGAGAGTAAGTAAACCTCTGCAGGTTTTACCCGCCTAACCTTTTCCCTGGTACTCAGAGAATCAAGTTTTTAAATTTTGTATCACAAGCAGTAATGCATAAACAACATATGATTAGATGAAAAATAAAAAAGGACTGGAAATGGAGTACTTCTCAGCGTCATTTTGGCATATTCAAGGGTAATTTTTGGAGACAATTCTAGTGGTCAGAGCCACTTACTATTGAAGGGGCTACACATGAGCTGTGAGAGCCCCCAGTCTTACCAACATTCACACTGAAAAGCGTGTCCAGGTTGATTGCTAG
This sequence comes from Delphinus delphis, assembly GCF_949987515.2. Classification (NCBI taxonomy): domain Eukaryota; kingdom Metazoa; phylum Chordata; class Mammalia; order Artiodactyla; family Delphinidae; genus Delphinus; species Delphinus delphis. Next base: position 84,922,936 of record NC_082695.1, read on the forward strand.
GTTGTATGGGAGTAAAAAGTTACTTCCATCTTTGTTTTTCTATGCTTTTCTGTGTTGTTTTGTGTACTAAAATGTTCTTTTCTTATATATCAAAATCTTATCGGGCCCAAGCACAGATTATATGCCTGTAATAGATATTGAAGAAATGTAAGTTGAATTAAAAAAGAGTAAGGGGGAAAGTAAGGTAGGTCATTTACCTGGAAAGTTACTCTGCTCTCTAGATGATCGCAGTCTTGGGCATTTATTGAATAATTGTCATTTATTCCAGTTTACACCTTAGTTGCAATTATTGGAATTTTTTTTAAGCATAGTTATTGGAGGAGGTAGCTAGCATATTTTAATGTTAGAGTTAATGAGCGATCCCCATACCTTTTTATCTTGCATCTTAAATGATTTTTAAAAACTTTTTACTTTGAAATAATTTTGGAATTACAAAAAAATTTCAAAAACAGTCCAGATAGTTCTATATATCTTCTAACCAGATCTCTTTGTTAACACATTATGTAACTGTAGTGCAGTTACCAAAACCGGGCAGTTGATACAATTAATCTAAAGACTTGATTTGAGTTTCACCACTGCTGTGCTTTTTCTGGTTCAGCATCCAATCCAGTATCCCACATTGCATTTAGTTATCATGCCTCTGTAGTCTCTTCCAATCTGTGACGGTTCCTTTTAGGTTTATATTCCATGACCTTGACACTTCTGAGGATTACTGGTCAGTTATTTTGTAGAATGTTAGTGGGTTTGAATTTGTGTCATGTTCTTTCAGGATTAAATTGAGGGTTAGGCATTTTTGGCAAGAATACCACAGCGGTGAAGTTTGCCCTCAGTGCATCGCATTGGAATGCACATGATGTAGATATATTTTATCAGTGGTGAATGTTAACTTTGACCTCTTGGTTGAGGTGATGTCTGACATATTTCTGTGCTCTAAGATTAAACATTTTCTCTTTGTAATTAATGACCCTCCTAATTTGCCTGATTTTGGTGCAAAAGTTTAAAATAAGTGAACATCTAATGTCAGAATCCTTTGAACCTGACCCTAACTGTGGAATACTTCTTATTTTGGGAGGCTTCAGTACTATTTGTTAGACTCAAACATAGCTGGAAAGGGTAGAGGTTTCACTGCTGGAAGAACAATTATTTGCTCAAGAACTTGTACTTGATCTCGGGCAGTATTCGTCTTGAATTGGCAACAGTGGAAGCTGTTTGTCTGAATTGTTTTGCTTTGGTTCTGTGACCTGTCTCACATGTGTCTTCCAGTGCACGACTTTCCATAATTGTGCTGCATTTCTTAAGAATTCTCCCTGGAGCATTTAGAAGATGGATGCACTTCAGTTCATCACCAGGCAGTTGCTCCTGGTATCCCACTGCTTACCCACTTGCTAGCCCATGGGGCTGGGGCACGTGTTTTCCTTGCTAATGGAATTGCTGGCTATATTACACATAAATTATCTCTATTTCCGAAATGCGTGTGCCTTTAATATCCCAGCCTGAGTCAGTTGGCAGATACAAACCTGGTTTGTCTCCTCCCAGTGCCTGTAAGCTCCTTGGAGGCAGGGGACAGATCCCTCTTTCTGTTTACTCAGTAACTTGCTTGGTACCTAGCACATAGAGGCACTCAATAAATATTTATGACTAAATAAATGTTGTTTGTGCATCTTGTTAAGTGTTTTTATAAGCTACCGGAATACCGTGATCATTTCCCCCTGTCAGTACAGCTCTGTAATCTGCACAGTATTGCAGTCTATGGATGTGCCACGGCGGCTTCATCTTTAAGCGGTACCTCATTGCTGGATACTAGTTTGTTCCCAGTTTTTTCTAATGTAAAGAGTTCCTTGGTGCATATCCTTAAACACATATTTTGTCTGGTTATTTCTTTAAGGTAAATTCTGTAAAGAGTCACTGATAGCTCAAAGAAAATACACATTTTAAGGTTTCTGATATATAATTTGTAAAATTACCCTCTTGAAAGGTTGTATAGATTTATATCCTAACCAGTACTATTGAGAATGCACATTTTCCCACACTTTCCCCAATGCTTTTTTTAAGAATAATCCAACATTTTTTTGGTATTTTTAAAGATGCTTCTTGGAGTGTGGTGAATGGAGATCATATTCTGACTAATATGCTAAAACTTTCCAAGTTTTCATGTTGAAAATTTCCAGTTTTTTGTTTTCCTCAATGAGAGAGCAGAATAAACCTCAACAAAATAGTGATTAACATCTAACCAATATTTCACTTGGGGCACTTATTGTGTATAGTTATTGTTGGCTGTATCTGTGGCTCTTACCAAACAGGAAACTTCTTAGCAGTGGGATACATTTCTAATTCACATTATTCACCAAAATCGGCTACAGGTCAATTAAAGGCTTATATATAGAAGGCAAAACTATGAAACTTTTAGAAGACAGTGTAGGGCAATAGTTGTGTTACTCTGTTAGAGGGAAAAGGTTCTTAAATTATAGAAGGTGCAAACCATAAAAGAAAGGATTGATGTGTTTGACAACCTTGATATTGACAACTTTTGTTTATTAAAAGAAACCATCAAGAAAGTGAACAGACAAGTCACAAGTGAGAATAGATCTTTTAGTACATATTACTGATAAAAGTTTAGTGTCCGGAAAGGTGAACAACTGCAAATCTATAAGAACAATAGACAAATGGGCAAAGGACCTGAATAGGCATTTCACAGAAGAGGACACGTGAATGCAGAGATGCTAACTTCATCAGTAATTAGAGAACTGCAGATTTGACCAGCATGGTATATAGTTTCATACACGCTAATTTGGCAACAGTGTAAAAATCTGACAATATCTGCTTTTCAGGAGGGTAGGAAGAGTGTAAGAGGGAGTGTAAATTGGTACAATAACTTTGGAATTAACTAGTAAAGAGACGTGTACCCTTTGACCCAGTAATTCCACTCCTATGTCTTTACCCTAGAGTGTTGCTTCTGTGTTGTGTTCCCATCATCTCCTGGGAAGTTGTTAGAAACGCACATTTTGGGGACCCACCCTAGACCTACTGAATCAGAAACTTTGGGGATGGGCCAGCTTTCTGTTCTAGCAAGCTCTCCAGGTGATTTGATGCATGCTAAAATGGGCAAACCACTGCCCCAGAAAAACTCGGGTCCGTGAATGACTGGAGACATGTACAGGAATGCTCACTCTTGCACTGTTTGTAAAAGATAAACCTTGGAAGCCACGCCCATCACAGGAGAATGAATAAATTGTACTATATTCCTGTAATGAAGTACTGTGCCGTTGTGAAACCCAATGGACTTCAGTCACATGCATCACCAAGGATTAGTATCAGGAACATTAACTTGAGGGAAAAAAAGCTACTTGCAGAAGAATGCATCTAGTATTTTTCCCTTTTTCTTTTTTAAGTTTAGAAACATGCAAAACAGAATTGCATATTATTAGGAATACAGGTATGGCAAAGTAGTAAAGAAAGTAGGTAAATTATAAACAAAATACAAGTTAATGGGTAGCTCTGTAACAAGAGGGAAGGTGATAGGCACACCAAGAGGGACTTCAAAGACAAGAATTTAATTTTCTTAAACTGTGATCTGTACTCAGATTTTTGTTGTATTATGCTTAATATCTTTGTACACATTAAAATTATTTTTATATCTACCAAATATTTTAAAAACAAACTTTCCTTTTTGCAGTGTCTGTCTACACAGGGACTATTCAGTTTGTATGAAAAAAATAATGATGGGGGTGATGGTGGTCAAGATACATTCTTGTTGGACTGTGATGTAACAGTACTGTCCGGAGTAGAGAGATCAGGGAGAAGACTGGTTTCGAGGGTACGGAGTGTCAACACTTGCTGAGCGCTCACTGTGCAGGCACACTGTGTGCTGAGTTTACACTCATTATCTGAGGATTGAGCCACCCAGTGAACCTGGGGGGGGCGCGTGTCAGATCACTATTGCCCCATGTCACAGAGGCGGGGAGGTCCTGTGGGCACAGAGGGGGAAGAGGTGGAGGAAGTCTCTGACTCTGTCAGAGAAGGTCGGAGGAAGGCAGTCGTAGACAAAGCAGAGTTGTGTCCCAGAGTGTTGTGTGTTACAGAAAGAAAGGCCAAGTCAAAGTAGGAATGAGAGTAGAGAGCAGGACTGGTGAAGGATGTATTCACCCCCATTTTCCGAGTTACTTGATTTTGCTAGGTTTGTTTTTACACCAGTGTACGTGACTTTATTATTCTAGTAAATGGCAAGTCTAGAAAGCAGAAAAAGTAATTGTATTTTGTTGTTAGTTCTAAGGATTGCATCTTCCAGTTTATTAGGAAGTGGTAGTATCATGCCATAGGATTTAGGAAATCATACTTCTTTGCTTAGGTTGCTAAAAAGGGCAACCTTTTGTATCCCATATTATGAGGACTATTTTTAAATAAACATTACTTATGCCGTAAACCTTTTTAAGCCATCGTGGTGTGACAGTTGCTCCTTGAAATGAGCAAGTATAGGAAAAATAAAAAGATGGTTATAGAAGCCCTAAGTCAAGTTACACATCCTATGGAACCAAATAGTTGTACTATTTTTGTTTGATATTCGTAGTGCAAATTTGTCTAAAGCAGAACTGTCAAGCATTTGTAATTACGTAATGTCATACTTTCTAACAGAGCCAGCCCCTCACTAAGAAGTTGACAGCCCGTGAGAGTCCTTCCATAGCAGGATGTCTGCATTTCAGACACATATAGTGCTTGTCGCAGATCCCTGATGGGCAAATGTAGAAAGTAGGCTTCTTCAAATGGGTTTTAGCTACTTCAGCTCTTCTAGTTTCGGCTGTATTTTGCTAAAGCTAGATAATCTCAGTCTTAGTGTTTTTCAGTGTGTTTGATGTTCATACTTTTGTTTTCTCTTATATGCTTTACTTTTTACTTTTTATTAAAAAACAAAATAGTTTTAAATAAAAAGTAAGGTAATAAGAAGCCTCCTTGGGAAAAGACATTGCTTAACACAGTTGGAGTAGTACCAGGTTACATCATCCAATGTAACCAAAGCCTAGCTTGCTTGTCAGTTACTAAATATAATGGAAACTTTGTGTTTTAAACCTAGAACAAGCAACAAACCACTTCTTTCCAAGGGTACAATTCATTTGTGAATTACTGTGAATTAAGGATCAAAATTTGATATATAATTATTGGATCAGTTATTAAAGAATGGGGAATCACAGTTATACGAGTGCATAAAATTATAAAACTGTTAGAATTTAAACTAAGGTGTAATGTACGTTTAAAAATAGCCTAGAAAATTTAGATCATTCAGAGTGGTAGTAGAAATTATAGTCTTTCAGAAAATGAGATCAAATGACTTTCATTAAGACTCTTCAGGGTCCATAATCTGGTTTCCTGTAGGGGTAGTGTTTAAAACCCTAGGGTTTCAGGGTGGTAGATTGAGACAGTGTTTGCTGAAAGTCACATTCAGAATACTGTCATGTGGCCAGTTGTTATGTAGGCAAATGAGTTCGGAATCTGGTGTGATGGCCCTGTTTAGTGCAGTACATTTTTCTCCTTCCTGATTCACCTTTCTTCCTCCCCCTTTTTTCCCTCTCCTCCTCTGCACCTCATCTCTGTCTGGTAGGTGTATGTTAAGTATATATTGTTTTTTTTTGAGGTTAGGAGGGACTTTTATCCAGTGCATCCCAAATCTGGCTCATCGGAATCAAACAGGGAGCTCTTTAGAACTACAGGCTTTGGTCCCCACCTCAGACTTTCTTAATCGGAATCTGTCCACGTGTAGGTCCAAGGGATTCATGTTTTGATGATTAGCTAAATTTGTCAAATGACTGACATTGGGTATAATTCCCTTGTTTTACAAATGTGGAAGTAGTAGCTCTTAGTAGGCTCTTCCAGGGGCAGTTGCATTTCTCAAAACAGGTCTTGGTAAGTCTTATAAAGATTAAAAGCCTTCATTAATGGTAGAATGACAAGTAGTGTGATAATTTTTGGATTGGTGTGTGGCAGAGCTGGCTAGCTGTCCACCTAAATCAGTTCTTCCCTTCCGCAAGGGACGATTGCACAACTCTAGGTGACATTTTTCAGATTTCTATTCAGTGAAGCAGGAATTAGTGGAAGTGGTAGGTGCCACTTTTGAGCCAAGGCTTTTAAAGAAGCAGATGCCCTGCCTCTTTCACGCTTGCTTTCGTCTTCTGTTAGCTGGATGCAGAGAATGAGGAAGCTCTGAGTCAGCATCAAGTTGGAAAGAGCCAGGATTCCTGAATCAGCTGGGAGCCGACTGCTTGCAGACCTGGAACACCTGCCTTGGGAGTTTACAGGAGCGAGATAGGAACTTGTGTTTGAGCCATTTTCAGGTCCACTTATTATAGCAGTTATGGAATTAGGGCATTAACTTCTTGTTAGGGTGATTCTAGCCACTGTACCCACATCTGAAGGAAAGGCAGTTTATGAATATGTAGAAAATTAGTATTCTGCAGTCTTTCTTCTCCACATATATAATTCTCTTATCTATTCCTCAGACTGCAGAAGCGTAATGTTACAGAGTTAGAACATTTTGTTAGGCCGCAGTGTTTTCTTAAAGGTATAATCTGAGGTAGCCAGTACTCGTGTGAAAATTAATAAGTGAAGACTTCTGATGCCAGCTATGAAGGGTTGCCTGCCATGGGGAAGGGAGGGATTTTCAGAACACTCTTATTTACAGATGAATTTAGAGTTGAGAATTCTTATCTATTTTTATTGACTTCTTAGAATTTATACAAAAAATTAGTAAATAAATAAGGTATGAATGTAGAGTTTTCCACACTTTAGTCATTTATTTACTCCTTCATTGTTTTTGCTATATTTTACTCCACAGTATTTTACCTCACTTTTTATTTTTTAAATTTAGCCTTGTCATAAGAAGTAATGTATGTGGAGTCATGGGTTGGTATGTTATTTTTTTCCCCTAATATTCATGCTAATAAGACACACTTATTTAAAAGTCCTTACTTGTGGCACATAACTTTATTTTAAATGCCAGTAGTGTATTTCTGTCATACTTGGGAAATACTGTTCACATGATGAATACTATTTTAGTGTCTTCAGTGCTTAATCCATAACATTCTTATTGATTGATTGATTGATTGCCATGCTGAGTGGCTTGTGGGATCTCAGTCCCCAACCAGGGATTGAACCCGGGCCAGGGCAGTGAAACTGCCAAATCCTAACTGCTGGCCCACCAGGGAGCTCCCCATAACATTCTAGTAGAAGTAACTGCAGTCACCTGGAAACTAGCAGACCAGCTATGTCTAGTGGGACTCTGGGTACAGCGTTTTCCTATTCACACTATAGACTGTTATCAGTACTCTCTTTGCTACTGGAAATAGTCATTAGCATCCTTAAATCTAATCACATTAGAGAGCCATTTCCAGAAACCTCAGTTCCAATTCAAGGGAAAATCCTATTCCTCTAGAACCACTCTCAGTATCAAAATCTGTATCAGTCAGGATTCCCTAGAGAATCAATAGGATGTAAACAAATATATATGAGGAGATTTTTTTATAGGAGTTGGCTAATGCGGATATGGAGGCCTAGAAGTCCCACTTCTTATTTCTGCAGGCTCGAGAAACAGGAAAGCTGGTGATATAAGTCAGTCTGAGTTTGATGGCTCAAAAACCGGGAATGCTGATGTCTGAGGGCAGGAGAAAGTGGACGTCCCAACTCAAGGAAAACAGCAAATTGGACCTTCCTCCACCTCTCCACCGTCTTGCTCTATTCAGGCCCTCAACAAATTGGGTGTTGCCAGCCCACACTGGTGAGGGCGGACATTTTTTATTCAGTCTACCATTCAAACGCTTATCCCTTCCAGAAACACCCTCGCAGATGGACGCGGAAATAAATAATATTTTACTGGCTGTCTGTGCATGCCTTAGCCTCACACATACAGTTAACCATCACAGTACTTTTGGTCAGCTGACCTAGCATGCCTTTAGTGGCATGTTTTCCTGCCACCATAGGATCCAGTCTGAGAACACATAGCACGTTTAGTTGTCACATCTCCTTAGCCTCCTTTAATCTGGAACATTTCCATAGTCTGTCTTTGTCTTTTATGACATTGACATTTGTGAAGAATGCAGTCCTCCCACATTTTTTTTGTCTTCAAATAAAACATTCCTCACTCTGTGTTGTGTGCTGTTTCCTCTTAATTAGCTGCAGGTTCGGCATTCTCAGCTGCAGCGATGCACAGGTGTCCTGTCCTCCTCAGGGTGTTATATCTGCAAGCATCCCATGTCCGCCTTCATTGAGGATGTTAATTTGATCACCCCTGGCAAGGCGTAGCTGAGTTATCCACCGTATAATTACTGAATTTTTTTTCTTCCCTTGCAGCAAATAAGCAGTTTGTAGGGAGATGGTTTAATGCCATTCAGACATTTTGCACATCAAAATTGCTCCCCTAGAACTGGCATCCATTGATAGTTCTTGCCCGATACAGTCTCTGTCAGTACGATTTTCTATCCCCTCACTCCCTCCACATTTACCCGTTGGCCCTCAGCATTCTGCTGTAACCTTTGCCCTGTCAGCCCGTCCATTTGTGTGTCTAATCAGTCTCTCTGTCTGTCTCCCTCTCTCCCATACGTGAGTATGGACTTCTTCATACCTGCTTTTAATGGTTTACTGGCACTAACGACTGTGGCGCTCATGTTGTCCCAGATTTAGTCAGTAGGCACCTCTTCAAGCTGACTGCTGTGTCTTTGTCCCAACGTTTTCTAAAAGCATTTCTCCCCACTTCGTGACATGATGAGATTCTTCAGGCTCGTGGTGTACTGACCCTGCCCCCGGCCTAGAATCTGCCATTCCTTGAGGAACCGGGTTCTGTTTAGTGAGGAGGTATCGGAGGCCGAGATGGGGGTGCCAGCTGTGCTTGTTATTGGTCCCCCTCCTCCTCTCTTGAGCTTAGTGGGCGGTCCGATGACCCTAGGGATATTTCTTGGTGTCCCTCGGTGTTTGACCAAAATTAGACCCCAAACATCTCTGACTTTTACAAGTCACCCCTTAAATTTACTTTTATTTGTAAGATTTTGATGCTCAGTTTAGTCTTAGAACCATAATCATAAATGTATTTCTACCTGAGGGCTTGCTCTTCCCGTCTTGAGAGGAGTTATCATTTTCCGTTACTTACCATGTGTAGAGACTTTTTTTAAGCTTCCCCCTTAATTTCCTCCCCCCCCCAAAGTAATATATCTAGGAAAGAGTATAGGAAAAAGCCAGGAAGAAGAAGAAAAAATTAACTATAATTTCATCACCCAGAGGAAAATAAAAACTATTAACCTTATTAGATAATTGGACTTGGTTAGAACTATATCCATTTTTAAAATTTAATACTGAAGTTTTCTCTTTTCTAAATATACTTTCTTAACACTCATATCTTTGATACCTAATAATTTATATTCCAAAAATCTTGAGGCTTGATAGTTTTATATCATGTGTTAGCTTATCGACATTTGGAGTTAGTGTTTTCCAGATTTCTTCCAAAATTAGTAGTTTTAGTCTATTTTCCTTGCCGTTCTTTGATTAGCCATGGTATTAATCCATCTCTTCAGTGGACCTGAGGAATCTGTTAAAGCAAGAACAGTATGGAACGTGTCTTTAGCTGTTTTTTTTTTGTTATTTTCCCTCCATTTTTACGTTTTGGAAATAGCCTTTTTCTCCGTAGTATTCCTGCTGGAATGAAAAACAGATCCATTCTTTTTTCTACTGGTTGAGTGTTCAACTTTTTTTTTTATTGTCAGTGAGGGATTTTCTCATGGAATTTAGAAATCTTAGTCGCCTCTCACTTCGCAGATGAGGAAACTGAGGCTCAGAAAAGTTAACTGTTTGCCATGTGTCCTGCAGTGTATTGTTGGAATAATTAGGCCTCCTTACTTGTACATTAATGTTCCTTTTCACTAGTGCTTAACATGTTCAGTGTAAATGCATTGTGTTTCTTTAATTTTTTTCTCCTCGTTCTCTTCCCTTCCTCAGCATTCGTATGCTTTGTGCTTCATTTTCTTGCCTTTTGAAAAAGATGAAAGGAAAATTTAAGGAAAGTATACTAACTTTTATTATGGGATGCTTTTTTTTATGGCTGCATTATAAATTCTTGAAAATAAAGGGTCTAATGGAAACACTTAATGAGAAAGCAGGGGCTCTATCACATGTACCTCTCCCCCACCCCACCTTTTAGTGAATAGACTGTTTAAACTAAATTAAGTAAAGGATATAAATTCTGTTGTTTCAGTTTTAATATTTCATGACTGATTTTATAGATGAAATTATGTTTTACAATAAATAGGAAGAAGAATTTATACAGCCTGTTCTATTTGATGTGAAACAGCAAATCCCATTTCTCTTTAGCTGTAAAGAAAATTCATTATAATGTCTTTAGTTGTAAGAGATGGTTTCATTGTGATTAGCTATACTGATAATAAAACAAGCTTTTCATATGGCATAAGATACAAACGATCCTGTGTCTGCTTTCAATGGCATTGAATTTTTTCATTTTCTACTTTACTCATAGAATCTTCATTCCTTTTATTATTTTATTCCAATAAGAATTTCCTTTCTTAAAAAAATCAAAACAATTAGAAATACTAGCAAAACATTGATATTAAAAATACTTTTTGAAAGGAGATATATTAAATACCACAAAAGGTACATTTGTCAGAGATGGTTGATATAAGATAGTCATAAAATTAACTTTATTACGGGATCAATTAACGTATTTGGAAAATAGTACTTGAAGTGTAGGAAGATTTAAAAAAAAGAAATAGCCAGGTAAGAAGGCTGAGCTAACTTTACAGTTTATTTTTGTCCTGTGATTTGTTGTTTTTTATTAGTATTAATACATCTTCACAAGTAGTGTTGGAAAGGTGGCAATCTTTGATGAAGGGATGATGACCTACTTATTCTGTTATGGTTACCATGGTTTGATCCCTTTTAGTATGACTTTTTCGTGATTGTTTGAGCTCTCACTTAGGCACTAAAGAAATATTCTAATTTTTAACTTGCACACAGGATCAAATTGGATATTTGAAATAGACCGTGGGTACCCCTGGAATAGAAACAATATTCTATTCTGACTTGAGTGAGAATTTTTTTCTCCATCTGATAGTTTTACTTTACTCTGACCATTTGGGCTTAGGAGCACATAGTTCTAGCCTGCTTGTCTTCAGTGCGTCCTTGGACTGGCTGGGGAAGGTTCTTTTTAGGATTAAGCTGGACATGGCATGTGAGATGCTTTGGAGGTGAAGCTTAACCAGGTACAGGTCCTGTGGCCGGAGACCCCTACATCTCCTGAGCTTGGATGCCTCCTGCCAGGGGAAGGTGTGGGAGTTACGCAGTCTGGGGGCCAGGATTGCGGCCTGTTCAGCCCCGATGATGACTTATGGCTGTCCATGGGTTTACTGCATGGGCCACCTCCTCAGGTTTGGGGAATGTTAGGTTGTAGGCTGCTACCAACTCGACTCTAGCAGGGCTTATAAGAAGGAAAAGCCTCCTCCAAAATGAGCAGGTCTTTCAGAAATATTAGGACTTTTCTTTTATTCCATACAAATCTAAATTTAAAATTCCACCTTATCTCTTTAATAACTCTTGATTTTATTACACCACTTTTTCACTGTAAGCTATATCAGATCTGATTTTGGTAGTGGGAGAGGCATCAATGTAAATGTCAGTTTCTTAAGTTCTAAAATCTTGTGGCAGTTTGTTAGGAATTCTGCCCTCGATATGCATTTCGGAGTATACTTCACTTAACATTTATTGACCTCCTCCTGTGTAGCTTAATACTCTTTTGCTAGTACAGAAGATTCCTGTTAAAGGCTGGAGCATATAGGAAAGGAAATTATGTATGAACTACATATAAAGGAGGGGTGAACTTGAGCCGGTCTGTTCCTGGCAGGGTGTAAAGGGAGAGAACAGGCATTATATTAGCAGTCCAGTGCTATGTAACAAATTACGTCAAAACGTGGGGCTTCAAGCCAGTTTCTGCGGCCAGGGATTTGGGAGTGGGCTCACCTGGGTGGCTGTGCGCCAGGTCTCTCGTGGGCCGCCGTCCCTGAAGTGCCTGAAGGCTCTCCTGGGGCTGGAGGAGCTGCTCCCTCGTCGCTGTCGTCAGAGTTCTTCTGGCTCTTGGTAGTGAAGCTTCAGTCCCTCGCCACCTCCTGGAGCCCCCATTGTGGGCTGCAGGGGTGCTGTCCTGCTTCCCCAACAGGGTACCGTCAAGGGAAGGGGAAGGCTCGAAGCATGGTGGGGCACCCTCACTCCCGCTATTTCTGTCCCTTCTAGGCAGGCCATCAGGCCAGCCTACACCAAGGTGAGGGCTAGCCCCACCCTTTACCGGGAGCATCAGAGAATTCTGTGGACTCATTTTGAACCACCACAGGCATTTTCCTGGGTGGGGAGAAGCACAGGTTCACACACATAGCTGAGGAGAGCATTGCAGCCAGTTCTTGGGACAGTGAGGAGGTGGGCTTTAGTGGACCCAGGATTCACGTGCCAGTCCCATTGCAGATGAACCACAACTATGTTACACATCCATTTGTGGTAGATTGCCTCCAGTGTTATCTAGTAAATGGTTTTTAGGGTGTTACATTATACTCTTTTGTCATGGAAGAAATTATTCAACTTGTGAGCATTTTCATAGAAAAGTGTTTTTTTTTTTTTTTTTTTTGGGGTAGGGTCAGATGCTTTGTTTTGTGGTCTCTGTTAGGCATTGATGCTTCTGATGAGAGAGTTTGGTGAGAGGAGGGTTACATAAAGTAAAGTACCCTTTTATTTACCCTTATGTTATGCACTTGGTGTTTGTAAGGACAACTGATGCTTCAGAGTTTCTCATTAGCAGCCTCTCCATAGGGATGTGGTGGTACTGTATTAAGTTAGTGATAGTATAATGGTAAGAGACGTATTTTCAATCAAAAGCCCAGTTCAAATGGTAGATTAAGAAAGACATCTGAGTAGTCCGCTAATTTCCCTTTATTCTTGTCTCAGCTGTCGCCACTGCACATCATAATAGGCTCGTAGGGCGTTTTACCTGCCCTACCTTGACCTCCCAGGCCCAAAGGGAAAGGGTGAAGGCCATCCGGAGTTTCTGAATATGCCTGTGTGTGCACACCTGCCCTGCCACACACGTGCCCCCTGCTGTGATTTTACTCTTGGCCTGGTGCCAACGCGTGCCAACTTCACAGCGTTTGCATCAGGAATTTGCGTCAGTCTAGGACGGATGAGGGTGAGCTGGCCTGGGGTGCAGGTGGGGAGAGCTGGTCTCCTGTGTGGATGGCCTCGTCCTACTCCTGGCGAGCGTGTCCCTGCGTGTGTGAGAGACAGAGCTCAGCCTCGCTTACGTACACTCAGCACGAAAGAGGAACGGGGTGAAGAGAGACACGAAGGCGAGAGGTGGAGTGAAAGGGGAAAATTTCATCCGTGCTGCCCACAGTAAGGTTAGCATATGAAATGGTCGAATAGCTGGTATGTTTCTCTACTAGTTCCTGGAATACTTTCTTAAAAATGCTGAAAAAAACTTCCTGTGAGAAATGGCCACCAGGTGTCATCAGAATGCTGCTATTGATTTGTTTTATTACTGTTCTTTTTTTTATTTTAAAATTTAATTTAATTTATTTTTTTATACAGCAGGTCCTTATTAGTCATCAGCTTTATACACATCAGTGTCTACATGTCAATCACAACTGCCCAGTTCATCCTACCACCACCACCATCCCCTGCCGCTTTCCCCTGTTGGTGTCCATACGTTTGTTCTCTACATTTGTGTCTCAATTTCTGCCCTGCAAACCGGTTCATCTGTACCATTTTTCCAGGTTCTTATTATTGTTCTTTAAAAGTATATGCATGTTTTGATTTCTTTCTTGCACTTTTAAAATTTTCTTTTGTTTTTAAACTGTAGCAGAGACTGTTTCAGTTAGAGCAGAGATTTTCTTTTGGGACATTTTCTTGGTGAGCTGATAGTTTTTTATAGGTAAAGTTGAAGATCACTATATAAAATGTATTTATTGATTTATTTTTAGTTGAGGAGCAGCTACTAGTTGAGAATTTGGATGAGAGTAGAAACTATAAATGGAATTGCATATTTGAAAATCTTTGACACAGTGAGGATGTGTGTTGGATGGTAATTGATGAATTTGTGTAGGAACCGTATGCTTTAAGAAGATTTGGTTTAATAATATATCTCATTGTTTTAGTCTAAAAATCTACTAAGTCTTCTGAATTTTGAAACCTTGCTGTGGGAAGAAATCGGAGACTCACTAGCTTCTCCAATGGGTACAAGTACCAGGACTTTCAGAAAGAACAGGGATTCTGCCTTACTTACTTTGAGTGTTGACAGTGAGTCCCATGCCTGTCCTGTTGTTTCGCTTTGTTCACAGAGAATTAAAGGTGCTTTCTGGTACATGGTAGGCTTTCCATAAATGTTGAGTGAATGAATTAAATCTGCCTCCAGAAAAGAGTCCTTGAACTTTCCCAGTTGGGTAATTTTTGAATTCTGCTATAATAACCTAATAAGCTTTCTGATGAAGGTTTTTCTTTTTAAAAAAAGAAAAAGAAAAAAAATATATAAAAGGTTCCTCATTTCTGTTGAATCCCTTCTAGATCACTTTAAGATACTTACTAAATCACCTTGCACTCCCACTTAACTGATGTCATTCTAGTTCAGGCCTTATAACTTAAACTATTATTATAATGTGCTCTTTCTGCCTCTAGACTTTCTCTACCCATGATATGTCCTGCATACTGAAAAATGAGTCTTCCTGAAGCAGTGCTGTGTTTTGGTGACTCCCCACTGACACTACTGAATAAGTTCCAGTTCTTAATTCGGAGCCTCCTATGATGTGGTGTTGGTCATCTGCCTGGGTTTTAAGTTGCCCTGCAGTAGAAAGCCAGGGCTGTAGCTGTCTGCACTGCTGACAGTCTCACATGCTCATTGCATGTGCTTTGCGGCTTTGCTAATCCCTTTTTTCTGCTTGAAATGTTTAACTGTTCCTACCTGCCCCCTCAACAAAAGAAAAAAACAGTTTTAGTGTCCTGGGGTTTAGCTCAAATGATATTTCTGCTCTTTCAGCCAAATAGTCTACTTGGCAGTATGGTCCCTTGCTCATTTATACTGCTGTAGTTCTTAGTTTATATCACACACGTGACCATATGTGGCCTTGTATTAGAGTTCCTTTCCATACATGTCACATGGCTCCTAATAGAGTATGAGCCTGCTGAGGGCAAAGGATGTGTTTGTATCATTATAGTTCTTTCATTTTCTAGGCAA
Organism: Delphinus delphis; assembly: GCF_949987515.2. Taxonomy (NCBI): domain Eukaryota; kingdom Metazoa; phylum Chordata; class Mammalia; order Artiodactyla; family Delphinidae; genus Delphinus; species Delphinus delphis. The sequence continues at coordinate 84,938,183 of NC_082695.1, forward strand.
CTCAATATATATATTTGTTGAATGTTTGTTGTTCTTTCTTGGTATAATGAGATGTTGAGTTATTTCATTAATTTCAAAAGTCAATTGGGAAATAACAGATGTAGAAACATTTTCTCCTTTTGTTTTAGAATTTTTGGAGCCATTATATAGGAGATAATGAAGAGCCTCATTATTTTGCTTCTGCATATTAATATAGTCATTCTTTTGTCTCCAAAAATATATGAGTCATGTGCCGTCTATATAGCATTGACTCTGAATAGTTGTACGTGTGTGGGTCTTCCGTGGGTTGGTGTTTGTGTGTTCTGTGCATGTGCACCTGCTAGTGTCCGTAGTGAAGGTGGTGTAGCCGCGGGCCACAGCGGTGTCGGAAGAGGAGGAGATGAAAGGACTCGTTATTGAAAGAAATTCTCACCGTTTTAGATTAAGCGTTAAAAAGTTTTTTAAAATAACTCCTGTTATGGATGTTTTCAAACATATATGTATGCAAACACATAGAAAATTGATAGAATGGCATACTGAATCCCCATGTAACTGTCACTCAGCTTTCAGCACTGTCGGTACCTAGCCTTCGCTAGGCTCCTTTCCTGGACCATTTTAAAGTGTATCTCAGACACTTTTCATTTCATCTATAAATACTTAGATAGGAGACATTCCTTATTTCACAGTGAGATATTTGTTCATTCTAGTACCTGTTGTGTGCTTGGAATTGATGTAGGCTCTTGGGACATGTGAGTGGATAAAATAAACCAGACCCTTACATTCTAGCTTGGGAGACAGAAAGCAAGCTAGACACGTAAATAACCAGAACAAGGAAAAAATTGATTTCATCAAAATTTAAAACTTCTGCTTATCAAAAGACAACATTTATAAAATGGAAAGGGAGAAAATATTTGTAAAACATATATCTGACAAAGGATTTATATCCAGAACACATAGGCTCAATAATAAAACAGACAAGTGATGTAAGAAACGGGCCAAAGGCTAACAAGGACTTTGCAAAGCATGTAGCATCATTCAGCACCATTGCTAGTTACCGGGGAAATGCAGAGTAACTTCACACACACTCACTATAAAGACTAAAATTGAAAAGGCTGACAGTGTCAAATGTTGGTGAGGAAGTGGATCAGTCACAATTCTTGACACTGCTGGTGGCCGTATAAATACAGCCACTTTGAACATCAGTCAGGCAATTTCTCATACAGTTAAGCACACACATCTGCCCTCTAGCCCAGCAAGGCCACCCCTAGGTGTTTACATAAAAGAAATGAAAATCTATGTTCATGAAAGACTTGTGCAAGAATATTTATAGCAGTTTTATCATAACAGCCCAAAAAGGAAGTAGCTCAGTGTCCGTCAACAGGATTGTAAATCTGTGTGGTGGAATAGTGCTCAGCACCGAAGTGGAGCACATTGCTGACCCATGCAACACAGACATTGTGCTGAGCGGGAGAAGCCAGACCCTCCTTCCCGCCAGAAGTGTATATATTGCCTGATGTCATTTGTATGAACTTCTGGAACAGGCAAGACTAATCTATTGTGGAAGAATTCTGAGCGGCGGTTGCCTCCGGGTGCGGGAGTGGGGAGGGGAGTGGGTTACAGGGACTGAGCGTGAAGGGCTTGAGAGAGTTCTGGGGGGAGAAGGCAGTGTCCTCTGTCTTGAGAGGGACAGTCCTGAGGGACCCTCAGCAGCTCTCTGGGCTTCTCTTTCTGCCATCTCTCCTCTCCTTTACTCTGCCCCACAAGCTCTAGCTGCCCTCCTCTCTGCTGGGAGGTCCCTGGGCTCTGTCTGTGGCCTGCGTCCATTCTTCAGGCAGTAAGCTGGCGCTCACCTGGTTTGTTTCTCATCTCTCAGGAGCACTATCTTTTGGTGCCCGATCTTCAGTGTCTTGTGCTGTTGTTTCATAGATTCTGTTTTTTTCTTTTTTATTTGTTTCATGCATGAGAGTAAGTCCAGTCCCTGTGACTCTTGACCAGAAGTCGATGTCCTGGACTGGACAATATATCTGTTGGAAAAAAAAAGTCTCACCCCTTAAAATGCAAGGCAGAGATTTTGTTTTTTCTTTGCTTTAATTCCAGTATCTAGTACAACCAAAAATAACTTGGCATACAGTAGGCCCTAAGTGAAGATTTTGGAACAGACACATGATTCATTCTTTCTTACTTTCTTTCCTCTTTTTACTGTTGCATTACAAATGTTGAATAGCAAACCCAATGCTTTATCTAAAACAGCATTTTCTAAAAGGTCCTTTGGAACTCTGGCCTCTTGATTCTTTATAAACAAAGGGCTCTGTAATGAAATTAGTTTGGGAAAAACTTATGTACTGACAAATTCTGTGATAAAGACACTTGTTTAAACCAGAGTTTTCTACACTTATTTGACCAGGAATATTTTTTCCCCTCAAAACACCTATTGACCTTTTATATAATTTATCTTTTCTGGAACACATTCTGAAGAAATGGTGATCTGATGTTGTACATCTTGTAAGTGTAATAAAACTTATACATTTATCTTTTTCACTCTTTTATAAGAGTGATACAATATGTTACTATATTATATTGTAATAAATACAAGATATTTTTGTATGTAAATTACATATGATAATTTATACATTTTTAAGCAACTTTATTGGGATATTCACATACCATACAATTCACCCATTCATACTATGATTTAATGGATTTAAATATACTCACAGACATGTGCAACCATCACCACAGTAAATTTTAGAATGTCTTCATCACCTTTCAGATATTATCCACCACCGCTACCCCACTGTCTCCCATCTCCTGTCCTGTGCTCCCGCCCAGCCCTAAGGAACCACTATTCTACTTTCTGTCTCTATAGATTTGCCTATTCTGGGTATTTCTTATAAAAGGAATCATATAGTATGTGGTCTTTTGCAACTGGCTTCCTTCACTTAGCGTAATGTTTCCAAAGTTCATCCATATCGTGGTTTGTATTAATACTTCATTCTTTTTGTGGCCGATTAACATTCTGTTGTACCTCATTTTGTTTACCCATTATTCTGTTGCTGAACATTTGGGTTCTTTCTACCTCCTGGCTATTGTGGATAATACAGCTGTAAAAATTTGTGTCCAAGTTTTTGTGTGGACGTATGTTTTTATTTCTGTTGGGCATATACCTAGGAGTGGAATTGCTGGGCCATAGGATACACTGTGTTTAATCTTTTGAGGAGCTGCCAGACTCTTTTCCAAAGTGGCATCATCATTTTACATCTCCACTAGCATTGTATGAGTGTTCTGATTTCTCCACATCCTCACCAACACTTGTTATTACCTGACGTTTTAAAATTTTTCTTTTTAATTTATTATTCATTTTTGGCTGCCCCGGGTTTTAGTTGCGGCATGCAGACTCTTAGCTGTGGCATGCATGTGGGATCTAGTTCCCTGACCAGGGGTCGAACCTGGGCCCCCTGCACTGGGAGTGTGGAGTCTTACCCACTGGACCACCAGGGAAGTCCCTTATCTGACTTTTTGATTCTAGCCATCGTAGTGGGTGTTGCATTATAGTTTTGATTTGCATTTCTCTGATGACTGCTCATGTAGAGTATGTTTTCATGTGCTTTTTGGCCATTTGCATATCTTCTTTGGGGAAATGTATATTCAGCTCCTTTCCTTTAAACATTTTTTTAATTAACTTTTGGCTGCGTTGGGTCTTTGTGGCTGTGTTGGGTCTTCATAGCTGCGCACGGGCTTTCTCTAGTTGCAGCGAACAGGGGCTCCTCTTCTTTGCGGTGCGTGGGCTTCTCACTGTGGTGGCTTCTCTTGTTGCGGAGCACAGGCTCTAGGCACGAGAGCTTCAATAGTTGTGGCTCACGGGCTCTAGAGTGCAGGCTCAGTAGTTGTGGTGCATGGGCTTAGTTACTCTGCGGCATGTGGGATCTTCCCGGACCAGGGCTCGAACCTGTGTCGCCTGCATTGGCAGGCGGATTCTTAACCACTGCACCACCAGGGAAGCCCCTCAGCTCCTTTTAAAATTGGATTTTAAAAAAATCACTGAGTTACAAGATTTCTTTTTTATATATTCTAGATGAAGTCCTGTATCAGATATTGATTTGCAGAACATTTTTCCCATCCTGTGGCTTGTCTTTTCACTTCTTTTTGGTGGTCTTTGAAGATAATGTCATTTGAAGCTTTTAATTTTTTTTTTTTTTTTGCGGTACACGGGCCTCCCACTCTGCTGTGGCCTCTCCCGCCGTGGAGCACAGGCTCCGGATGTGCAGGCCCAGCGGCCGTGGCTCACAGGCCCAGCCACTCCGCGGCATGTGCGATCCTCCCGGACCGGGGCACGAACCCACGTGCCCTGCATCAGCAGGCAGATTCCCAACCACCGCGCCACCAGGGAAGCCCTGAAGCTTTTAATTTTGATAAAGACCAATTTATTAATTTTTTCAATTGTTACTCATGCTTTTGGTGTCATTATCTTATATATAATTTCTAGTCCCTACTTTTAGCAGAGTCAGAACAACAGCCTTCATTTGGTTTGTCATCGTGACAGAAAAACAAAAAAAAATGGTTAAAATAGTTAAAAATAGTTACCATTAGCTTTGAGGCCATAATACTTGATGAGTAATACTTTTAATTAACATCAAATCAAATGGCATTTGGCTGAGAATTCCATTCATGGTGTAAAGTAAATGGAAAATGATATGTTTTAATTGAATTAAATAGCATAATGAAAAATAAAATCAATGTTATTGATTTTAAAGCATTTTATTCAATAAAATTCTTCCTCCCCCCACTAAAATTTACGTTATTAATTCTACTCTATCAGTGACATTTCCCCTTAACCTGTTAACCTTCAGACAACACAAAATGACTGTTAGATGAAGACATTGGTGATTGACACCTGGAACAGGAGTGGCTGTTCATTGGCAACAGTGCTTGAACATGAACGATGATGTATGATGAGCACATGCATGTTGTTAATTAGAATGTACTTAGAAGGATGATAGTCAGACTCTTTGCTCTAGGGGAAGAGGATGAAGCAGTTGTTTCAAAATTATGTTTTCCTTACACTGGGACTTGGGCTTCTGTTGGGAAGCTAAAGAGGGGGAGGGCTGGCTCCCTGACTTGTATCACAGCAGTTTTTGTTTAATCTGTTCTACAGAATGGGAGTTCACGGAAATGTACTTTGAAAAGAGGGCTTCTCTGTTTTTTTTTTTTTAAGTAGTAAATTGAAATGTACCAGTAAAAAGAATTAAAACATGGGAGTTTTTTTGTAAGCTGGTTGAAAATTACGTTTTCTATCAAAGTAATGTAGCATTGCTTCCTGAGTCAGCAGTATGATGATGTGGTATGCCCCAAATCTGATTTCATGCATTTCATAAAGGACTTTGCACACGCGATCAAATCCATCTCAATGTAAAGGAGACCTCGAGGCTAATTTTATGATATTTTTCGTCTAGTGTGTCACTTTATGTCGACTTTTCGACTAACTTGTGTGTCTTTTCTTTATGTTCAAAGGTTTTATACCGTTTTTATTTTCTTCCCAGGTTATGTGTGCCCAGTGAGCCACCCCTGACACAAGAAGCATCATCAGCACTTTATTAGTGATGGATACTGAGAAGAAACCAGAGAATGATGACGATGACAGTGTAAACAAAGAAGCAAAAGACTTGAGAAATAGTTCACCCCATGATGTAGATTGTGGGCCTGTATCTGAGGTGATAGCAGATTCCTCTGAAAATTCCACAAGCAAAAGAGGCTTTTTAGAGTCATCGGACTTTGACAGCGCTGTCGTGGGGAATGATGGAAATGAACACGCTTCCAAGAGAATGAAATTAGCTGAGGCAGAGCCCCTCCAGTCAGGAGAGCTGGGCATCCCTGGGTCAGAGAGGCCTGAGGGCTCAGGCCCGGAAGCGGGTGTCCCGTTGGCGGGGACAGGGGTGGGGGCCCTCCTTAGTGACCCTGATGGAGGCGTGTGTCTTCCTGGTGCCTTTGCCGCCCCCTGCAGTGTTAGCCCCACAGACGCTGCTTCTCTGGAAACAGACGCTGAGAAGAAGCCCGCTCAGGAAATGGTTTTCCTTGATCCAGGAAGAGAGCTTCCCTTCCCCCAGAACGAGATGCCTGCGAGCACTACCCTTGGAAGTGTGGATGCAGTTCTGCAGTGCGGCGCATGTGGTCACTCGTTTGTTTCCTGCTCCGATTTGGAGAAGCATGCCGAGTGTCACATGCAGCAGCCTGAGGACCACGCCTGCGGCCCCTGTGGCCACAAAGCAGAGAGCAGCACGGCCTTACATGTGCACGTCAGGCAGGCGCACGGGCCACAGAGGGTCTTTTCTTGTGACCTCTGTGGCTTTCAGTGTGTGGAGGAGAACCTGTTGAACGCACACTATCTCGGCAAAACACATCTCCGGCGTCAGAACCTTGCTGCTCGTGGAGGGTTTGTACAGATCTTAACCAAACAGCCTTTTCCTAAGAAGCCATGTCCCATGGGAACAAAAAGTGTTCGCACAAAGCCAAGAGCGTCTAAGCCAATAGCAAAGAATGGCGGTTCAAAAGGATTACAAAACGTTGGAAGCAAATTTAAAGATTTCAGAGGAAGCATTTCTAAACAAAGTGGAAATGGCAGTGAGTTGCTGGTTGAAATGATGCCATCCAGGAGTACTTCACCAGAAAAAGTAGAGATTGTTGAAGAAAATGTAACCTCCCTCGATATACCTCGGAATCCTGAAAACCAGAGTAAAAAGTTAGGAGCCTTAGTCACCTCAGAGGGTCTCCTAGAGAAATTGGAATCTACCAGAAACACCCTCCAGGCAGCCCACGGTGTCAGTACGTCCTCAAGACCCAGACCTGAGCGGAACGTCCTCATGCTGGGCAGCAGCTTCCGACGACGCAGCGGCGCTTTCGCCCTAAGGGGCCAGGCGAAGAAAAGGTTCACTCTTTTAGGAGTTAACAAAAGAGGCACTACTGAAACTCAGAGGCTGTGCTTGAAACACTTTAGAACACAGATGAAAACAAGTGATGCTGAGTCAACACCCCAGCATGCAGAAACCAGTGGCAGCGTCCAGGGTCTGTGCGTCACATCCGCAGAGACCCAGGACCTGAAGCAAGACAGGAGAAGCTCCCATCTCCCATGCTCCTTTGACTCGGTGACGGTGAGGCTGCCTTCTGATGACCAGGTGTTGTGTACGTGTACAGACTGTGGACACACAGCCACAAACAGGACAGAGTTGGAAATCCATGTGAAGAGGAGCCACGCAGGAGAGATGCAGTCTCACTGCCAGACATGTGGCTTTTCCAGTGCGTCCAGGAGGGACTTGGATGCACACTCGCACAATAACCAGCATCAGCAGACCGCCCCCGGCCTCAGTTGTCAGTGTTGTTCCTTTACTTCCTTGAATGAAATGTACCTGAGAGACCACATGAAGGAAAAGCACAGTAGGGGTTTCCTTTGCACGCCTTGTGATCTGTGCTTCTCGTCTGAGAAAGACATGGAGGAACACAAGACAACTGAGAAGCACATTCACCTGTTGGGTCAGCCAAAGACTTCTCAATCATTTAACAATGATTTGGTTTTACAGACTTTACCTTTAAGTACTTTAGAATCAGAAAATACAAAAGATTCTGTGAGTGAGTCAGGAAAAGCAGCTCAGGAAGAGCCAGTTCAGTCCAGGGTAAGCCATGGAAATGAAGTAAGACATGCGAATAAGCCTCAGTTTCAGTGTAAGAAGTGTTTTTATAAAACAAGATCTTCCACTGTTCTCACAAGACACATAAAGCTCCGCCATGGTCAAGACTATCACTTTCTGTGTAAGGCATGTAATCTTTACTCATTGAGCAAAGAAGGAATGGAGAAACACATTAAGAGAAGCAAACATCTTGAAAATGCTAAGAAAAATAATATTGGCTTAAGCTTTGAAGAATGTATTGAAAGGGTCTGCATAGGTGCAAATGACAAAAAAGAAGAGTTTACCATTTCTGGGAATGGAAGGATAGAAGGCCATGTGGAAGGTGTGCAATTCCAGGAGCACACCTGTCTCGACAAGAGCATCCTCCTTCCCCAGGAACTGTCACAATCTGGTGTAATCACCAAAGAGGCTGAATTAACTTTGACCACTGCCCCAAAGAGAGGGAGACCTAAAGGTAACATCTCACGGACGTGTTCACACTGTGGTCTTTTGGCCTCGAGTATTACAAACTTGACCGTGCACATTAGACGAAAACACAGTCACCAGTACAGTTATTTATGCAAAGTGTGTAAGTATTATACTGTAACTAAGGGAGACATGGAACGTCATTGTGCCACCAAGAAACATAAAGGACGTGTAGAAATAGAAGCGAGTGGAAAACCAAGTTCAGATATCATTGTTGGCCCGGAAGGGGGGAACCCTGAAGCCTGTAGGAAGAACACCACTTCAGCAGTTTCGGATGTACCTGCCAACGAGTCAGCTGAAGCAGACGCCTCTGTTTCGGAAAAGCCAGTACTAGAGCAAGGGAATCCAGTTGAAGTCGACGTTGAGAATGTATTTCATTCTACAGATGGGGAAACTAACGGTCACATTCTTGAGAGAAAGGAACAAACGTCTCTAGAACCAGAGGACCTTATCCATCAGGGCAATGCCTGCTCCCAGGGAGATGACACAGGTACAGGAGATAACAAATGTGCGCGCTGTGAGTTTAACGCTTACTCTTCTCCTTCTCTAGAACTGCACATAAAACGGAAACATACAAGAGAGTTTGCGTTTTATTGCATGGCGTGTGATTACTATGCTGTGACTCGGCGGGAGATGACCAGGCACGCAGCAACAGAAAAACATAAGATGAAAAGGCAGTCTTACCTGAACTCTTCTAACGTAGAAGCCAGTTCTGCAGAAATGTCCAAAACCATCATTATTCCTGAAGGGCAGCATCAGCAAAGGTCTGAAGAATTTCAGATAATTTCAGACCAACCCTCTGAAACTCTCAGAGCTAGAAATGCTGCTGATTGTTCTATTTTGGATGAGAATACTAATTTAGATATGTCCAAAGTACTCTGCGCTCCTGGCTCTGTAGAAATTGAGACTGAGGAAGAATCTAATCTCAGCGAAGATCATTCCTTTTGTGAAGCTTTCCAGCCGCCCCTTGCCAAGGATAAAGTTACAAAACCGGAGGAGATGGTGTCCCTTCATATTTCCTCTAATTATGGCTCCCCAGGCAACTTTCAGAATGAAAATTCAGGAAGCTCAGCTTTGAATTATGAGACAGCAAAGGAAAACCACAGTATGTTGAATGACGTCAGTGATCCAGACACACATTGCAAGAGTGATGGCGGAAACGTAGGGGACAAGGCAGATAAAGTCCTTGGCAAACGTGTGTGCCCCGGAGCTCTAGAAGGAGAGCATTCGGCTGAGAGCACCATGCTGAGAGCAACTGGAGAAGAGCTCAACCTGGGTGGCAGTGGTCAGAACAAAGTTGGAAGTGTGCAGAGTTCAGGGGATTTGAAAGATGTGCCAGAAGATCCCGTTCTAGAGAATAAGGAGATTCTGATGAATTCCCAACATGAAAGTAAAATAATTTTGGAAGAGGATGGTCCAGCTTCTGATAGCACCGTTGAAAATACTGATGTTTATGAAACTATAATCAGTATTGATGATAAAGGACAAGCCGTGTACAGTTTTGGCCGGTTTGATTCTTCCATCATAAGGATAAAGAACCCCGAAGATGGGGACCTGTTAGACCAGTCTGAAGAGGGGCTTATAGCAGCAGGAGTGAGAATGAGTGAGTTGCCCTTAAAGGACTGTGCTCAAGGTGTGAAAAAGAAGAAATCCGACGGCGGTTCCTTTGCCGAATCCACACGAATTCGTTGTGATGACTGTGGCTTCTTAGCAGATGGTTTGAGTGGACTGAATGTTCACATAGCCATGAAGCATCCTACAAAAGAGAAACACTTCCACTGTCTGCTGTGTGGAAAGTCGTTCTACACGGAGAGCAACCTCCATCAGCATTTGGCCAGTGCTGGTCACATGAGAAATGAACAGGCCAGCGTCGAGGAGCTTCCCGAGGGAGGGGCCACCTTTAAATGTGTCAAGTGTACAGAGCCCTTTGATTCTGAACAGAATTTATTTCTGCATATTAAAGGGCAGCATGAGGAACTGCTCCGAGAGGTGAATAAGTACATAGTGGAAGACACTGAGCAAATCAACCGCGAGAGAGAGGAAAATCAGGGGAACGTTTGCAAGTATTGTGGGAAGATGTGTCGCAGCAGCAATTCGATGGCGTTCCTAGCACACATTCGCACTCACACAGGTATGTAAAGCGCAGCAAGTCTCTTTACCCACCAGGTGCAGAGGAGTGATAGAGTTCGGACATTTGTTCCCATCCAAATGTGGAGTCCTTAACTGCATTTGCCAGTCGGCCTCCACCCAGTTCACCTCCCACTGCCCCGTGGCTCTGGACGCTGCCATAGTCTTTGTTGACACTTAACATTTCTCAAGGTAATTAATTGAGCCTTAGTGATTCCAAAGGCACGATGTTTGGCAGATCTCTTTTATCAAGAAGCCTAGTCCCTCTGATGCGTTTGTTAAATTCCTGTCTCTCACAGCTTTTCAGTTGTCTCTAAGCCCTAGTTGTTTGGTTTTCCAGGGTGTCTATTAAGTGGCACTTTGGGTTTCAGAGGACATATTAAGTGGCTTTTGAAGAGTGGAATATGAAAATTTTCTTAACAGTTTTAGGGATTTAAATGTATTCATTGCCAGATAGTTTATATCCCAAAGTGTAACTCCCAGGCAACAAGATTCTGCTTTCAAGGATCAAAATTAGTGAACACTTTTCAAAGTTAATATGTCCTGGGGATTTGGTTTGCATGGAGGTAGCACTTGATTTAATTTCTGTGCTGTCACATGTAGTGTTCCATTTTAATGTTCAATTTTAGGTAGAAATTTTTTTAAAAAACTTTTTGTGGAAAATACATAAGCCACTATTCTAAATTTATGTTAAAATTCGCTGCACTGTTTCTATAAACCTGCCATACATTCTTTGTTTTAAATGGACAGCTTTTCTAAATCATTGTGCTCTGCTTAGACAAGTTCTGTCTCCATGGTTGAATTTATGAGTGGATTTGAATAATAAATTCACATTTCAATGAACATATTTTCATTAAAACTGTAAGGTTTATTTTACTGTACTTTTAAATAATGGCTTATTATTAAAGATATACTTTAAATTCATGCAGTTTTTGAAACTTAGTGCACGGTTACAAGGAGGAAGACAAAAGGGTATGAAACATTATTAATAGTTTAGGGTGATTAAAGATAGATAAAAGTTTTTCTCTGAAGAAAGTAACAGGGCAACCTGCATAAGGTTAATCTAGGTAAATATAAACATTGTACTCTTGATCCCAGCTCTTCCCATGTAGTAGAACCACCCCTGGAGAGTAAGGTCAAATACTTATTTGTTGGCCTTATTAATACCTCTGTCGGTACCACGTTGCCGCTCACTTTCTGAAATGATAGGTTTTAGAAATCAGGCTCGTTCATGTGTGCAGAAAATAGGTTCTTTCTTAACATGCCCTCTTAAGGCAGATAAAACTGAATAAAACTAAGAGGAAGATGCTAATGGAGCTCTTTTTAGAATTCTTTATGCAACTGTCTGGTCAAGACATGTTGCTTATAATTGATGTGTCCATTACTTGAATTCTCTTGTAATTATAGTCAATAAGTCTTGTAAATGTGTTAAAGCTCACTAAAAGCATACAAATTCAAGAACAGAGTAAGGCTAATAATTTAAAATAATCAATGTAGGCATTTCAGCACTTAATTTCCCTTGTGTGTTGATAGCTGATCATTCTTAATCCATTAAGATTTATTTAGTCGTTTACAATGCAAAATAGGTTTGCACTGGTCACTTGTGCCATTTGAAAATGTCCACCAGGTTAAGTGCAGAATGTAGTCCATTAGTCTTCCTTGACTATATGTATTAATTGCATTTAAAATCAAGTTAATGTGGATGTGAAAGTGAGGTAACTATCAATATGTGACAGAGTAACCCTACTTATATAAGTTACATCATTGATTGTAACATTTAGTAAAAGTTAGCATACTTTTTAACATCTCCTGTTGGCTTATCAGCAAGTACATTTTTATGGTGTTCTGAGGCACCGCAAAGAGCTCTCTTCCTGAGTCCCCAGTGCCAGCCGACATTTCAATTTTGCAAGTCATTTTTTGCGGGGAGGTTGCTCTCCAGGTTTTAATCCAAGGCTTTTTTGTTGTTGTTGTTGTTTTCTTTTGTTTTTTTTCCTGGGGGCATCTTAAAAAGAATTGCTTCTCTGATACTTTGCTTATGTCCATGAAATAGTAATTCAGGGACTGTTATTAATGGTTAACTGGAAAAGGGCTTATTCTTCCAATCCCTGTTTTCATATTTTGTGATTTACTATACGTTTTATGTAACCTTTTCTTCCCATCCTTAACACGATAAAAGCAGCACTTGAAGAAACAAATGAGTTTTGGTTATCAAGGATTGTGGGAAAAAAGCCTCCCAGAGTTTTCCTGAGTGCTCGCTGGTATGAAGCCATCCACATGACCAGAAAGTGCAGCGTCTCCTTTCCCTTTGCGTTAGTAATACAGGAAAAGCTGTTCATTTTCTCTCCGGCATTGTTCTGGTAGTTAGAGCTTTAATTTCCTATACCAGAGGTCATTAAGTCGGAAGACTGTCTGAAGCCCTTAACTTCCTGTTCAGAGCGTGCTGGTCTCTGGCGCTATTTGGAAATGTCCACACGTGGGAGAACATTAGGGCTGGTGGTGTTTGTACCTTAATAAGTGACGGTTTAGAAGCCAGAACAGCTTGGGAAGAGGCGGTTAGGGGGAGTTAGTGCGTTGAGTTTAAGCGCAGTGAGGGCAGGGCCTCTGCTTTGCTCACTGCTTCACCCCCATGTGGTGCTGGCTTTCAGTGCTGTTTGTTGAATGAAGGAGTAAACAGCTGAGCAGAGGAACCAGTGAAGTGTTCAGTGTAGGGAGGATTGTGGAGTGGAGAAGCATTCATTAGATAATGGGTTGTATCCATATTACTTGATTCTTTAAGACCTAAAGTCTTCTTATGATTTTTTAAGTGTCAGTGTCACGTCCATGTATACATAGCAGTTGGCAGTGAATGAAGTTGAGGAAGGCCAGTGCAGGTCTGAGGGGGAGGCTTTGTTTTTAAAGTCTTTGGAATTATTTAGGTAACATTGTGAGGTGCCAGAAAGCTAGAGACCCTCTTTCATTTTTCCCTTTCAGAAAACCTCACAGGCCAAATTAAAACAAAACAAAAACTACTGAGGGTAATGCTGTCTCATGGAGTGGGACTATTTAAAATAATATTGACAGTTTGTAATAATCTCAATATGCCTGAAAGACAAATTTAGAAATATGTGGTCTTACAAATTTTGCCTTAAAAATACTATGCCTGGATTCATTTTGGAATGGGCCTAGCAGGCTTAAAAATGGAAACGCTGTCAGGAAAAAAAATGGGACATTTCTTGTTTTCTTATACAGAAAACTGTTACCCCTAGTCCCGTAGTATTAGAATTTTTATGGCCAGGAAGGAGATGTTAACACATCTCTGCATGTAAGATACAAAAAGTAGTCAGGGCCTCCGTGATTTCTACATGGAAACAGTCAACAGTGACTCGTGGATGTGTTGTCAGCACACCAGCAGTGATGGCTGAAACCCGAAGGAACTGCGGTTTCCACCAGGGAGCCACGGACAGTCCACTGAAAGCGCTGAAGGTCTGTGTCCGGCCCCCGTGGCCCGTGTGCTGCCACACAGAGGAACTCACACCCTGTAGTGCAGAGCGAGCACACAAGGGCTTGAGTCACGAGATATTTTGGATCCTTTCACCAAAATTGTAATAATACACGTGTTGAGAGAGCTTTATCTTCTTCGTTTAGAGTCCTGATGTTATTGTTGATTAATAATTTCCTAATTACCTTTAGTGCAGTTTAATTTAAAGTACAGGTGAATTGGTTCTTCTCACTGTTTTCTTTTACAAGTCCCTTTATAGAATGCTGTGTCAAGATGAAATGTTTCAAAGTAGTGATAGGCTTAGTTTTATCAGAATCATTTAAATAAACTGTAGTTTCTAATGTGACTGATAGAATGTGATTGCTGTAAGCCGCAGTCTCAACCTGCTTTTGACATTTAAACATATAAAGCTGACGAGATACAACCATTCAGGTGCTAAATATATTTTACCTCTACTTCTAACAGTAGAAATGGAAGTATTAGAAGATCTGGCTTTATTGTCTCTGAACTGTGAAATATTCAACTTTGCCCGTGCTTAGTACTGTTGACTTTTTTATTTCTGTTAGAAGATTAAAATTAAATGCTTCACTTTTTTTGTCAGCTTTTGGGAATTAAATTGAAATTTAAGACTCAAAGTTTTTACTGAGCGCTTCAATTTCAGCACAGTATTCTTGGAGGATTTTTTTTCAAGGGCATTGCGCAAAGTTCCATTGATCAAAAATGATTTACTGCAACTTTTTTATTTGAGCTCTTTTTGTATATTTATTAAAGTCCACATATTTCATATTCTGTCTAACTGTATTAGAAGAGGTACTTCACCAAGTAGGTACTAAACATGCTATGAAAAATTTGGAAACATTGTACCAATTTTAAACTGTGTTTTTTTAAATGATTTTATTTCCTTGAGGATTTAAAGGTTAGAATTAGAAAATGGTATATATGTGTTACACTTTGAAAGAGTGTTGCTTCTTGTTAATATGGGTACTGATTATCAATTACTAACTATTTTCCAGTTAGAATCTACCTATTATTGACAGTAAGTTTGTGGACTCTTGAAATAATTTTGTCTCCTCATTTTTTGAGTATAGATTAATCTTATTTCTTTATGAAATAAAAAAATTGTTGGTACTGTGCCTTTTATGTTGAAATGTTCTTGAAATCAACAATAGCCATAATGTCAGTAATTCTGATTTGCTGAATCATCACAGATTTTTGGCTCTAAAATGATCATAAAAGCAAATAATTTATCCACTATATATTCTTATATTGTATGGTATTGAAAGAGTAATATTGTGAATAATTTGGGATGTTAGAAAAAAACTGAAATATTAATGTGAAAAAATTCAAAGCTGTAGAAATATGAGGGAACGGGGATGTGGCCACTGAGAAATTTATTTGATAATAAATATATTTTTAAAAAACATCAGCTACTCTGTATGCATTTATGTTTTAAAAATGTTCCATTTAAAATGTTAAATGACTTTTAAAACTATTTTTGTGAATTGTAAGAAAAATATTTGAAATTATGTAGCTCATCTCATCTGCTTAGTACTGCTCAGGTGTATCACCTTTGACTTTAAATTTTAGAAATGTTATTGAAAGTTAGAAATACTCATTGGAACATTAAAGTCTTCTTGGTGGAATAATTGTGGAATGCGTGTCTGTTCAAGTTAGAAAGGAATGCAGGTATTCCATTTGGGGGACAGAAATTTGTAATTAGATTATAAGTATGATTTAAGATCTGGGCCTCTTTTAAAACTTTATCAGTAATGTATTATTCAAATTCAAATCATACTTTATGTTAAATTTATTTAGGATCAAAACCATTCAAGTGCAAGATATGCCATTTTGCAACAGCTCAGCTTGGCGATGCCAGAAACCATGTCAAAAGGCACCTTGGGATGAGGGAATACAAGTGTCATGTCTGTGGGTGAGTAAATTGAAACCGTCTCTACCGTGGTGAACCAGGAAGCATGTGCAGGGTATCCATTGTTTCAGAATTCAAAACTGATAGGAGTAAGAGTGGCTAAAATTATGCATGCGTATCCTTCTTTCCATTGTTATGGTAAATTCCTTAAACACAGTTATGACATTCTTCTCCCACTTCTAATCCTGTACTGAAGATGAGCAATTTTATGGGCTACAAGGTCAATTTGAACCTGTAATCTGTAAATTGACTAAATTATAGGATGTTCATTCATATTGCCAGAGAGAAGTGTAAATTCCATTTAAAGACATAAAAAAATACATAATATAGCTTCAGGATTGTATATGTATGTTTTTTTTTCTTTTGCTATACCGCTTTAATTTTAATCACATTAATGGCTCTTTGGATACATTGGACACATTCTATAAGGAAAAAAGCAGAAAAAGATTTAATTTCAGAGAACTGATTATTGCAGGGATGAAGCTTAAAAAACCAGTGTATAATGTAGGTTTTTGTGTAACGTTATTTCAAAACTTGTTTTTTCTGTTTTAGTTAATGGCTCTTTCCTCTAAAGAACCATTCACAATGTTTAATTGTCACTCAAATGTGTTGCATTTAATAGGAAGCAATGAGACGCCTTAATGCAACACTAATTAATTTAGCAGAAATGTTTGAAAGGTTTTAAAATGCCACGGCATCTATGGTATATCATAGGACATTCAGAGCTGGATTTTAATACCTTACTTCTGATTAAAAGTATATTTTAATGCTGTTATGCTAGAGAAATTAACTAATAAGTGCATCGTATAAAAACACTTTATGTGAAACCTGAGGAACCTGCAGTTCTTATGGTTAATTCACAAAACACTTCGGATTCAATTAAATTATGCAATGTGTACATGTTTTTTATATATATATATATATATATATATATATATATATATATATATATATATATATATATATATATATAAAAAACTCTCCCGTTGCGGAGCACAGGCTCCGGACGCGCAGGCTCAGCGGCCATGGCTCACGGGCCCAGCTGCTCCGCGACATGCGGGATCCTCCCGGACCGGGGCATGAACCCATGTCCCCCGCACTGGCAGGTGGACTCTCAACCACTGCACCACCAGGGAAGCCGCGTACATGTTGTATTAAGTTTATTTTTTCAGTGGAAGATTCTTCTGGTTAGCACTACTGTGTAAATATCTTTTAAGTCAAAAACAGTTTCTGTTTTTTAATGGACTGTACATTTCATCCCAGGATGCAGTTGCATTTTTTGACCCTTAAGATAGTTTTACAAATAACTTTGCAAGCAGTTTTATTAACCATGGCCTGTGATTTATTCATTGGCAGAATTGATGGTTCAGTGACTTGGAGCTAAAGTAAATGAAGATGAACCTTTGCCCTGAAGCCCCCTGAACATCAGTGGGAGAATGAGTTTTGTTGCTACTGATTTTAGCTGCAAGGGTCGAGTGCCACATGGTTCATTTAATTGCTCCAGGTCTCGGAATTTTAAAAGATACCTCATTTATTGTTTTTACCATGTGAGTTATAGGATAGAGGAAGGCCCTGACTCCAATGAAAATTTGTGCTATGACAATAAGCAGTTTCTTCTTTGTGTCTGCAAAATAAGGAAATAATTTTTGCATACTATGTTATTAGAAACCTAATTCCATTCATTTTTTATTAGCGTTACCAAAACCTGGAAAGAGAAGAAGAAACTTTCAGAGAGCAGTTTCTGACATATGTAGCGTCAAAAACAATGTCTGATTGATTGGCTTTGGTTGTGTGATTTGAGCAGTGCACACTTGCTTAGCTCATTGCTTAGCATGTACAGCTGGCATGTTGCACTAATGGTTTATATAGTGATTCCCAAGTAAAGAATTATAAGTACGTATAGCTATGTTGAGTTTTATATGGCTGTCAGAGAAGTCTACGTGTGTGTGTGTATACATAGAAAAATCAATCTAGATTCTCAAATTGTATCACTTAAAATTACAATAGTCGCTGACTTTTATTTGAACAAGAAATAATAGTTCTCTTAATTTTTTATGTGAAATTTGATTTAAAAGTCACATAACAGTTACTTGTACAGGGTAGATATTTTTACAGTGAAGCGAAAAGTTCTGAAGAATTTCAGTAAACTGCAGAATGCCTATCGACCTATGTAGTTGACACAGAACAATAATGAGTTAAATACCCTTTAATGCTAAAGAAAAAGTATCATAGGTTGTTCTGTATTCCATGTGTTTCAAAGGGATAGAGCAGAATGTAGGTTAAAAATTAAAGTAAAAAACGTTAAAGAAAAAAAAGAGAGAATTGGCTATCAGATTAGTGGCAGTAGAGAGCACTGGTACATTAACATCACTGACAATGTCAATTCATTATCATTGATGGCTAAATAATCTTAGAAATGCTCAGTGGACCTATTAGTTCCTGAACATAAGCAGCTTATGCTGCATTTCTTCATTAGCTTTAATTGCTATAAATTTTACCTTTTAAAAAATCATGCTTTAAAAGGTGAAGTGATCTTTCAGGAACATTAACTCTATAATTTTGTCACAAACAGAAGGTCTTGCACTATGTTTTGTTTTCTTCAGTAGTTAGTATCTTAGTGTCTGTTTTAGAATTTTACTAATAACCCCTTCACTGTTTGAGTTGTAAGAAATAAACGGTTTTTCAAACAGTTCTGTTAGAGTAATAATATATGAAAACAGTGGGGCAGGCACATTTTTGAAGTGAAATTATTACTCACAGTGTTGTACTATTTTTCCTTAGTTACCTCTTGAAAAAAATCTTATATTCTATGGTGAAATTGATGAAAACAACAAACAGTACATTTCGTTGAAAAGACATCAGTATTAATGTTTCAGTTTATTTGTAATTGTATGACTTCTTTTTCATATCTTTAAGATTTTAGATGCTCATCAAATATGTATCATATATTATTTACTAAGGCTTAATTTAAGGGTTGTGCATTAGCTACTCCTTTAATAAAAACTGCCTTTTAAACTTTTATTTCAGTTGTTTGAACCTACACTGATCTTCTTTGAATTTTTAAGCTCAATTTTAAGATCTCTCTGTCCCCCTCATCGGCAAATCTAGCCACAGTATATCATGGATTTGAGTTATTTGACCAAAGAGGCTGAATGTATTGTATTCGATGTCTAATTCCTAATGCTAGCTGGGATTCAGAATTCAAGATTTAAGTTTTGTTTACCCATGGTTTACATGCTTTATGTCAGGGTATAGGTTTCAGAAATGTATTGCTCTGCACTCCCTGTTTTAAGAACATGTTATAGATAACTTCATTTAAAAGCCTTTCATTTTACTTTCACTTTTAGGAGGAGCACTTTTTGAATTACAGTTTCTTAATGTTTTTCTTACTTCTGAGCATGACCCCAAGAGGAATTTTATAGAATATAGGTGAATTTATATTTAGCACTTGTTGGATAGTTAACATGAAAATGTGCTATGGGTCGGACATAGGGCTTAGTGGGGGAGAAAATAAAAAGTAATAGAAAACACCTTATATAGAAGTTAATAATTTTGTTGGGAACATATGTTTAAAAATAGGTAAACACATTTTTACTAAGTCCGTGATCTTTACCTTTGCTATTTTTCGTAGTCAAGAACTTAAAAATCTCAGTGGCTGAAGAACATCATTGTGGAAACCATGTTTTGTTAAATTCATTTACATTTATTTTAGTAATCTCTTCCTCCGTGTGTGTACACACATACACACACACATTAGTGTATATATAATACTCTCAGTAATAAATAGTATTTAAGCAGTGCTGTGTTTTAGTGTACAGCTTAATTAGCAGTCGTTTCATTTGTTGATCTCAGTTTCATGAGATTGTTTATCTCATGTTCATTATCCCATTGTACAGATGGTAAACCTGAGAGTAAAAGTATTTTTAGTGATGGAGTTAAATTATGGGCTAGTAATGGTAGACCACTGTTTCCTTCCTTTAACTGTACCTTTTCTTTATTTCTCTGCTTTTGTAATATCTGTTGTTTTAGTTACTGATTTTAATTTGTACTTATTTTTTTTCTCTCTAGGTTGTTTTCTCTAGCATGTGATAGCTGTAACTTCCAGCCCCCAGCCACTTTTGTTTTTTGCTTTTGCTCAGACTTACATTATTCTAAAAAATTGCTTGCACTGTATTTTATTTTAATATTCTGGTATTCAGTCTCTTTCTCTCTCTCTCTCTTTTTGGTCTCTCTCTGTTTCACTTTTCTCATATTAAAGTGTTGTTTTAAATAATTTTATTAGTTTTCCTCATTGTTCTTTATGTGTTGATAATTTATTGCACTTGAGTTGTTACAGATTGAACATGTTGGTATCAGAGAAATAAGTGCCTAAAAAAGTGAAGATTTTATTGTCTTTCCATTAGGGTGAGAGGGGTAAAATTGATCTTCTTGGGTTATGGTTTTTGTTTTTCATTACTAGTTACTACAAAAAAAGACTAAGTAGAAAATTAGTAAGTAGCCTGTGAGTTCAGTAAACCCGGGAAATGATACTTAACTTTTGTATGCCATTATTCACAAAAACCCCAGTATGCATGATTTAGGGGTTATGTTATTTTCTGACCGCTTTCCCTGTGTCTAGTCTTGAATCTTGTATATAAACAGTTGAGTAGTACTTACCTAATCAGGAGAGAATAGGGCATTTACTAAATCTGTCACCTCTGGGTTCATGAAAAGATTCTAGACATTTTCTATTGTGTATTAATGTGCTTATGAACTGTTTATTCTTAGTTGGTTTAAGAAACCTTAAATAGAAAGTTACTAATGCAGCAAAACTCTTTTTTTGTGTGTGTGTGGCATTACCTAGTTTTTGTGCATTAGAAGGGATCTCTATGTAGATGATTATAATGTCACTTTCTGACCTTTGCAGCTTGAATAATTGTAAATCATTGCTTCATAACGTGTCAGAGAATGTCTGTACTAGGCAATTAAATGGCAGAATATAATAGACCAAATTATTGCCTGTCATGTTTTCAACAACACAGTTAGTATTTGAGTTACACTTAATCATTACGTGCATTAGCAACTTCATTGGAATCCAGCTTCAGGCTGAGCATGAAATACATTACATTATTTAAACCTCTAATGGTACAAGTCATTTATTTGTGTTGAAGTGTACAACATGCAGAGTTTCATAAAGCAAGGAACACTTGAGAGCTTAATTTATCCAAATCAAAGTCTAAATGCAGATAAACACAAGTGGCAAAAATTAGTAATTTTTATAGGCTGGAAATATTTAAAAATACATGGTTGTGTGTAATTTTAGGCAGCAGGAATAAATGAAAATCACTATTTTTAGTCTGCTCTGAGAATTAAAGCTGTGTATACCTAAATCATTAAGAGCCCCATGGGATTGCATTTTTAGCTCAACAATTAATTACAGCCATCATATCTACAGATGTATCCAAATAAAATAAGTTTTTGGTTTGGCTGGTTGTTTTGGTTAAAGAGACATAGAAAAAAAGACATAGATAGAAAAAGTTTGTTTTATATCATGTCATAAATTATGCATGTAACAATATAAAGGGCAGCATCTCTCAATTTTATAAAACACATCAAAACTAACATTAAAATACTCTTGTTATAAAGGATGTGTTACATATTTTATCTGTATAATATTTTAATGCTTTTTGTTTAATGGTATATTTTTGTCTTTAGTTTGAAAATTTAAAAATCCCACATAATGCTGACTGTCTCTCTTCCTGTCAGTGAGGAATACCAAATGTACATTGTTAGTTTATTCTTCTGTTGTTGAAGTCCTTGAAATACCATTTAAATACTGAATGGATGTTATTTTATATTTTTTATAAACAAATCACTTTTTATTTTGAAAATCTAGGAGATATCTTGGTTATTATATTAAAATAAAATACACTTTTTCTCAGATACGATTGTAGGATATTTTTTAGTGAACTGCTTTGTAAATCCAGGAGAGAGTCGGGGGTATGGTTAGGATAACGGGGAAGAAACAGAAGAAACTGTTTTCCGCCTCTCCTCACAGGGAGAGGAGGGCATCTTCGTCACCACCATATCCTGTGCTCCTTTTTTGTGATAGTGTTTTCTTGAATTTTTGCCTTGGAAGAGTAGGGTCATAGATTTATTCCAAGGCAGTAAGTGTGATCAGCTCATAAGAAAATAGAAATAAAATACACATTGTCATTTGTTGCTGTTGTAGTTGAAAACACTGGCCTCTGTCTCTAAGGTCTTTTCTAGTGAAAAGGTCTTATCTCAGTGACTTAAGTAATTTTTGCTTTATTTTTATTTTAAAATGTTCCATGGTGACTTTAAAATACTATTGTGGAATCACAGGATTCTTTAGCCCTCCTGATCCCAGGAGTGAAATACAGAAGGGCAGCTACTCCTCTGGTTTCCTTGGCCTGTCCTGTGATTTTTTTATTTTATTTTTATTGTTAACCTGTTTTCTCCCTCCCTCTTCCTGTTCATGTGTTTCTGAAAGTCCTTTAGTTTCTACAGGGTTTTGCTCTTTGATTTGTCTGAGACTGAATAAGAGGAGGTGTTGGAAATGTAGATACGAGGGAAGTACAACCATTGATTCAGGTATTCATTCATTTCCCATTGGGCAGATTCTTGACAGTTTCCTCTTCAAGTAGGCCCAGGTGGTGCAACGGCCCTGCGGTCACGTGCTCCAAGTAGGAGAGACAGACTCAGAGGCAGACTACAGGGGAAAGAGCGGGGGATGGTGGTCCACAGAGGAGGGGTGCCCAGCTCTGCTTGGGAGCAGCAGGAAAGACTTCTTTCAGAGGATGGGTTTGAGTTGGTTCTCGAAGGATGAGGAGGTATTTATACACAAGGCAAAAAAGGACACTTTTTTATTAGAGGGAACAAAAGAGCAAAAGTAGTGAAGTATGGAATAGCATGGCATATTAAGAACACTGCGAGAAATTCCTGGAGTTTAAGTGCTTAGAAGGGGTGAAGCGGGGGATTTTTTTAATATTAAATATTTATGGAGCATCAGTATGTGCTGTTAGTCTTTAGGGTTAAAAGATCAAAATGATATCTGCTGCAAATGGATGGAGAAAGCTCAGGTAAAGAAATGCCCAAGTCTTTTCTGACTCTTGTTGCCGATTCAAAAAATATTTCATCAGCTAGGTAGCGTGATGTGAAGGTGAGTGGGGGTTAGGCAGGCAGCCAGGGGCAGCCCATTCCAGGCAGGGCTTTGGGGAGGTTCAGCCAGGAGCACGGCGAGTTCAGGAGCCACAGGGACTTCAGCTCTGCCTGAGGTGGGACTGTAAAGGAAGGGGCAGGTGGTAGGGCCGGATCACAAAACTGTGCCATGCTACGGTGCTGAATGCTGGCCTTTTCCTCTGCTTTCCATCACTTCTTTTTTTTTTTTTTTTTTTACATCTTTATTGGAGTATAATTGCTTTACAATGGTGTGTTAGTTTCTGCTGTATAACAAAGTGAATCAGTTATACATATACATATGTTCCTATATCTCTTCCCTCTGTGTCTCCCTCCCTCCCACCCTCCCTATCCCACCCCTCTAGGTGGTCACAAAGCACCGAGCTGATCTCCCTGTGCTATGCGGCTGCTTCCCACTAGCTATTTTACGTTTGGTAGTGTATATATGTCCATGCCACTCTCTCACTTTGTCACAGCTTACCCTTCCCCCGACTTTCTTCCTAGTTTTCTAGACTGTGAATAAGCAGTGAAGGGAGGAAATAGCCTGGCAGGAAGTGAATTACTACTTCAGAATGAAGGGGCATGGGGATTGGCCGTGGGGAATTATTTTTAAGAGAATTTCATTGTTCACAATTTTAATTAGGAATGCTGTTGATTGTGGATAACTGTAATGGATACAGGTTAATACCGGTTCCATATAACCTAATGTAGCATAGTTCCAAATGATAATTACAAGGACACACAGTTATGTGGCCATACTGCAGATGTCCACATGCAACCGGTACATTGAAAATGGACGTTAGAGTTGTTTCCATACACAGTTCATCTGGCAGGGCAATGTAAATTGGGACAGGAAACCATCAATTAAAGAATATATATATATATATATATATATATATATATATATATATATATATATATACTGTTTCGTAATGGGTATTATTCTCCTACTTCTTAGTCCTTGGGTATGTAAATGGTTTCTGTTTCTATGGGTTCTGTCTCCATACCCATTGTTCACTTTCACTCATCCCTGCAGCTCCTTTATTCCCCTCGCTGCCACTTGCTTTAGCATTTTACCAAGAATGAGTAT